>NC_083435.1:48906255-49017698 GCF_020745735.1 Hemiscyllium ocellatum | reverse complement strand
AAGAATGTAAAATCCTGCTACTGTTTCAGATTCACTGGGCCTTGATTTTCAAAAACTGGCAAAGACACAAAAGTGAAAGTTTTTAAAAGCTGCAAAACTGGCTTAACTGAGGTTCAGTGAATGCTGTAAAACTCCCAGAAGAGGTTAGGATGGAAGCAACAAGTAAAATTAGATTGAGAAGATATAGTGCTATTCAGGTGCAGAGGTATTGTCAGAATGTCTATTCAGGATTATCTAAGTCATTGGGATGATTCTTTTAATGAGAGGGAAAAAACAATTCCAGGTGTATCAAACGCACCTTGGAGATATTTTCTCAACTAATCTGTTCAGTGATTGTACGATACTCCTCTGGATTAGGTGGGACTAGAACCTGGATTTCCTAGCTCAGAGGTAAAGACACTACCACTTTCTACCTTCCCCAAGCTGTACAAGAGACATCAATTTCAAACAGCCAACGTGACAAGGTCTTCAAGAAGGGAAGGGGGAGAAACCAGGGAACTACAGACCAATCAGTCTAACAGCCATGGGTGAGTGGGTTTGGAGGGGGGCGGAGGGCATTATTGGAATCAATACTTAGGGACAGAATTAATCTGCACTTGGTGCAGGCAGGGATTAATCAAGAACAGAAGGTGCGGTTTTATTAAAAGAAGGTCATGTCTGACCAACTTGATTGAGGTTTTCAAAGAGGTGACTAGAAGTTTAGAAGTCAGCAATGCACTTGGTGTCATCTACTTGGGATTTCAGTGGGGCTTTTGATAAGGTCCTGCATGGGAGGCTAGTGGCAAAGTTAAGAGCCTATGGCTTCCAAGGAAATTTGGCAAATTGGATCCACAATGGGCTGAGTGGCAGAAAGCAGAGGGTGATGGCTGAGGTGCGTTTCTGTAACTGGAAGCTTGTGCCCAGTGGGATCTTGCAGGGGCCAGTACTGGGTCCTCATTGTTTCTGGGTTGATAGAAATAATTTTCACTTGAAAGGAGAATTGATCAGTCAGTTCACACATGATATGACAATTAGTGTAGTGGCAAATAGTGAGGAAGATAGACTTAGATTACAGAGGACAAACATGATGAACTATAGGACCCTGGGAAGCACTGAAGATCAGCGGGACTTTGTTGTGCATGATCACCAGTCACATTAGCACCGGGACAGGTAATAAACTCACCTTTCCCTGTTGAGAGCACAGAGTTTGAGCTGGGAAGTTATGTGGGAACTGTATAAAACATGGGCTAGGGGACAGCTAGCTTATTGTCTGCATTTCCGGAATCCACATTGTAGGAGGGATATTTTCGCACTCAAGAGGTTGGAGAAGAGATTTGCAAGGAAGTTGCCTAAGCTGGAGAGATTCAATAATGAAGAGAGATTGGAAAGATTGGGTAATTTTCCTTAGACCAGAGAGATTGAGAGGGGAGTGGCAGGCAGATAGGATCGTGAAGAAGGAATTTGGTATGCATCCCCTTATTAGTCAGAGCACTGAGTAAAGGAGTTTAGAGATCATGTGGCTGTATAGGACATTGGTTAGGCCACCTTTGGAGTATTGTATGCAATTCTGCTTTGATTCCATTAGAAAGGATGTTTGAAACTTGAAAGGGTTCAGAAAAGATTTTCAAGGATGTTGCCAGAGTTGGAGTGCTTGAACTATAGGTAGACATTGAATAGGCTGGAGCTGTTTTCCCTGGCGCGTCGGAGGCTGAAGTCTGACCTTATAGAAGCTTATAAAATCGTGATGGGTATGGATAGGGTAAATGGACAAGGTCTTTTCCCTGGGGTGGGGGAGTCCAGAACTAGGGGGCATAGGCTTAAGGTGAGAGCCGAAAGATTTACAAGGGGCTAAGGGGCAACTTTGTCATGCAAAGGATGGTGCGTGCATGGAAAAGGAAGTCAGTCTAGAACGACGCTAGTGACACATAAAATGTATCTGCATGGGTAGATGAATACTCCTCAATCACCTCATGAAGGTAAAGTGCTCTAAAAGCTAGTGGTTCCAAATAGCCCTGTTGGATTATGACCTGGTGTTGTGAGGTTTTTAACTTGGTCTATAAATAGGAAAGGGGTTAGAGGGAAATGGGCCAAGTGCTGGTAAATGAGATTAGATTAATTTCAGATATCTGGTTTGAAAGGATGAGTTGGACTGAAAAATCGGTTTCTATGCTGTACTTCTCTATGACTCTGTGACATCACTGAGATGTATAAAATAATGAGAGGTGTTGATTGGGTCGACTTTAAGACAATTTTCCTCTTGACAGAGGGATCAATTAAGACGGCGCGGCGTGGGCGGCGCGGTGGCACAGTGGTTAGCACTGCTGCCTCACAGCGCCTGTAGACCCGGGTTCAATTCCCGACTCAGGCGACTGACTGTGTGGAGTTTGCACGTTCTCCCCGTGTCTGCGTGGGTTTCCTCCGGGTGCTCCGGTTTCCTCCCACAGTCACAAAGATGTGCGGGTCAGGTGAATTGGCCAAGCTAAAATTGCCCGTAGTGTTAGGGGTAAATGTAGGGGTATGGGTGGGTTGCGCTTCGGCGGGTCGGTGTGGACTTGTTGGGCCGAAGGGCCTGTTTCCACACTGTAAGTCTAATCTAATCTAATCTAAAAAAAAAGACATATGTTGTAAAGACTGGAAGGTGGTCCAGATATTTAAGGTAAGGGGCAGTAGGTTTAAAGGGAATGTGAGTCATAAAGTCATACAGTATGGAAACAGACCCTTTGGTCCCACAAGACCATGCTCACCATAATCGCAAACAAAACCAGTCCCACTGCCTGCTCCTAGCTCATATCCCTCCAATCCTTTCTTGTTTATCCAAATATCTTTTAAATGTTGGAACTATCCCCACATCCATTAATTCCTCTGGAAGTTCATTTCACACACAAACCATTCTCTGTGTCAAAAAAAAGCCCCTCACATCCCTTTTAATCTTTCTTCTCTCACTTTAAAAATACACACCTTAGTCTTGATGTCTTGGGAAAAGACAACTAACATTGACCTTATATATGCCCCTTATGATTTTATAAACCTCTCTAAGGTCACCCCTCAACCTCCAAACCCCTTTCCCTATAATTCAAACCTTCCAGTCCTGGCAACAGCCTCGTAACCATTTTCTGAACACTCTCCACCTTAAAGATATCCTTCCTATAACAGGGAGACCACAACTGGACCCAGTATTACAGAAGAGACCTGTCCACCCTCAATATGATGTCCTAACTCCTATACCCATATGTCTGAGTAATGAAGGAAAAAGGCTTTCACCCAGAGGTTGGTGGGAAACTGGAATTCACTGCCGTAAAGATGTTGCAGGCAGAAGCTCTCAAAACATTGAAGAAGTATCAGATGTGCACTTGTAGCGTAAAGACATACAAAGTGGGCCGAGCACTGAGAAATGAGGATACCATAATTTTTAGACTTTTTTTTAGATTTTAGACTTTAGATGGTTGTTTTTGACTGGCACAGAATCAATGAGCTGAAGGGCCTTTTTTCTGCACTGTAGACCACTGTGACTCTAAAAACAGGACAATGAAGAGCCTTTGATTGCGGTGTTGGCACTAACAACTGTCCACATGGCAGTGCCACAAGGTTGAGCTTTATTCAGACACTCTGTCAGACCTGGATTTGAACTCTGTTCACGCTCCCTGCAGATGCTTCTGGACTAACGAAATTCCTTCAGCACTCGGCATTTATTTGACCTTACAGAGAGTATCTGAGGCTGCAGAGGGGAAATCTGATCGGTTGTTGGATGTGGGAAGGAGAAACACACATTTCCTGATTGAAAATGTAAAATCAAACAGAATTGTGAGAGTTTCTTTGAGAGAAGTAAGTATAAAGTCCAGACTGAAGTGATGACACTCTCTGTGAAGTCCAATTGCATGGGAAGGGGCTGGTCGCGCGGTGCTGGTTTTCCCGATGTGGGCCTTGCTCCACGGTAAACACGGGGTGGTTTATGCCCGCCTTCAGGGCCAAGGTGGTGAAGGTCCACTGAAACATTGAAAAAGGATGAGGAAGGGCCCTCGTGTGGTGCAGTGGGAGTTTCCCACTCCCTCGACTTAGTGACCCAGTTTGAAGTCCCACTTGTTATAGAGGTGTCTAATAGCAGGTTGATTAGGAAAGAAAGAAATGTTTTTAAAAAAAGGATGATTGTTTTTGGCGCAAGAAACTGGCAGGAAGTTGTGTTTAATTTGAATAGGTTTGCCCAGAAGGTGAATGAGTGTGGAAGCTTCCTGAGTTGTGGGTGGATGATGGGCCTTCAAAGAGATTTGTGTTTTGCTCGTATTGTTCACCATATCAGTACACAATGCAGTGTTCGCTCCCAGTGAGGAGATGCCGCTGTAAACTGGCTTTGAACAATATTGTATGAATCTTTCTGTTCAGGCAGGCTACGAGGCACTTCCATAACCAGAGGGGTTTGCATCCCAACCTCTGGCCTAGAAATACAGGCAAACCCATTGGATGTCAAGACCCTCTGCTACGTTTCTGAATTCTAATACGTACGTCATTTCAGAAAACTCAGCAGTGGGTTTTGTGGTGATTGTAACGAGGTCAGCTAGCTGGAGCTCTTACAGTATGAGCTCCCTGATTGGGGCTGTCAATCTGTTCCAGTCACAGAGCCCTGGCTGACATCAGGTAGTGTCAGAGAAAGTAACACTCCGGCTCTGAATGAGGTAGGACTAAAGTCAAGAACTGTTCATGTGTAAATAAAGAGTGATGAAGTGACAGATTGTGGCCTCTGTGGAGTTACTTCAGATTTAGTTCTGACTTCCTTCCAACTGTGTCCTTCAGGCATGTGAGTTGGGTAAGCAATGAAAAGTTGGCAATTTGAGTTGGTCAAAGAATGCAAGGACCAATATGTCCCATTCTGTTGTAGGAAGAGAATCTCAATGTTGAATATGTTGGTTTTCAGTGTAAGGTTGGGCAGCAAAGGATGGGAAGAGGAGCTCTGGATACATTGATCCTCTCCAAGAAATGGTTGTTCCGAATTGACTGGGGACCAGGGGGCCTTGAATGATGGAGGATCATGGAGCGTCCTGATTGACTGGTGGTCAGGAAGCCTGGAATGATAGAGAATCATGGGGGGTCCTGATTGGCTGGGAAGGGGAGGCCCAGCACCTGAACTGGCTGTGATTTGGGAGTCCTAGGGTTCTGGATTGGCTGGGGTTGAGGGATCTGATGGGGCCTTCTGGCTCGACAAGAGCTGGATTGGCTGGGGGCCCTGGGACAAGGAGCCCTCAATTGGCTGTGGTTTGGGGTCCAGTTTGTGAACTGATGTCTTGATTGTCACTGATCTGGAAGATCTAACTCGATTTCTGCTGTTCATCAAACTCAACGAGAACAAACTTGCTCCAATGTATGAAGGAGGCAACAACAAACAACAAACAACAAAGAAAATTCCAGCACAGGAACAGGCCCCTTAGCCCTGCAAGCCTGCACCAATCCAGATCCTCTATCTAAACCTGTCACTTATTTTGTAAGGGTCTGTATCCCTCTGTTTCCTGCCAATTCATGTATCGATGGGAACAGCACAGTGGCTCAGCGGTTAGCAGTGCTGCCTCACAGCACCGAGGACCAGGTTTGATTCTAGCCTTGGGCAAATGTTTCCTCCTGGTGCTCTGGTTTCCTCCCACAGTCCTAACCTAAAATGTGCATGTTAGGTGAATTGGCGGTGCTAAATTGCCCATAGTGTTAAGTGATATGTAAGTTAGATGCTTTAGTCAGGGGAAAATGTAAGGTAATGCATCTGGGTGGGATACTCTTTGGAGAGTGTCTGCAGACTTGTTGGGCTGAAGCACCTGTTTCCACGTTGTAAGATTTCTAATTCTAGTTATGTCTGTACTTTGTCTGGGCTGACATGGTAGCTCAGTAGTTAGCATTGCTGCCTCACAATACCAGGGACCTGGGTGCAATTCCTGCCTTGTGGAGTTTGTACATTCTCCCCGTGTCTGCGTGGGTTTCCTCTGGGTGCTCTGGTTTCCTTGAACAAATCAAAAGATGTGCAGGTCGGATGAATTGGCCATGCTAAATTGCCCTTAGTTTTAGCTGCATTTGTGAGGGGTAAATATAGGATAGGGGAATAGGTCTGGGTGGGTTACTCTTTGAAGGGTCAGTGTGAACTTGTTGGGCTGAAGGGCCTGTTTCCATACTGAAGGCAATCTAGATACATCTTAAATGATGCCATCGTGCCTGCCTCTTCCATCTTTGCAGGCAATGCATTCCAGGCACCCACCACCCTCCGCATAAAGAACTTTCCACACGTATTTCCCTTAAACTTTTCCCCTCTCATTTTGAACTTGTGAATCCTACTAATTGAGTCCCTACTCTGAGAAAAAGCTTCTTGCTATCCACCCTGTCTATACCACTCATCATTTTGTCAACCTCAATCAGGTCCCCCCCCTCAAGATCTGTCTTTCTAACGAAAATAATCTCTCTTCATGCCCTCCATACCAACAACATCTTGTGAACTTCCTCTGCTTCATCTCCAAAGCATCCACCATTTGGTAATGTGGCTACCAGGACTGTACACTCCATTCCCAATATGGCCGAACCAAAACTCTATACAACATGACCTGCCGACTCTTGTACTCAATACCAGTCCGATGAAGGAAAGCATGTTGTATACCTTCCTGACCACTCTATTGACCTGCATTGCCAATTTCAGGGAACAATTGACCTGAACACCCAGATCTCTCTGAACATCAATTTTCCCCAGGGCTTATCCTTGTGGGCGGCACGGTGGCACAGTGGTTAGCACTGCTGCCTCATAAAGTCTGAGACCTGGGTTCAATTCCCGACTTAGGCGTCTGACTGTGTGGAGTTTGCACGTTCTCCCCGTGTCTGCGTGGGTTTCCTCCGTGATCTTCCCTGCACAAAACTAAATTGCCTATTGCTGATAAGCCCATTTTCTTCCAAATGTTAATAGATCTTGTCCCTTAGTATCTTCTCCAGCAGCTGCCCCACCATTGACATCAAGCTCACTGGTCTATAATTACCTGGATTATCCCTGCTACCCTTCTTAAACAACAAGACAACAGTAGCAAATCTTCAGTCCTCTGGCACCTTACTTGTGTTCAAGGATGTTGCAAAGATATTGTGTGAAGCCCCAGTTATTTCCTCTCTCGCTTCCCTCATCAACCTGGGATAGATCCCATCTGGATGTGGGGACTTGTCCACTTTAATGCCTTTTACCCAACATTTCCTCCCTCCTTATGTCGACTTGGCCTAGAGTCATCAAACATCTCTCCCTAACCTCAACATTTGGCATGTCCCAGTCTTCGGTGAATACTGATGCAAAGTACTCGTTAAGAATCTCACCCATTTTCTCTGACTCCATGCATAACTTCCCTCCTTTGTCCTTGAATGGTCCAACCCTTTCTCTAGTTACCCTTTTGCTCCTTATATATGAAGAGAAGGCTTCGAGATTTTCCTTGTTTGCTAAAAGTATTTCATAACCTCTTTTAGTCCTCTTAATTCCTTGTTTCAGAATTGACTTTCCCGATATTCTTTCAAAGCTTGGTCTGTTCTCAGTCACCTAGAATGTATGTATGCTTCATTTTTCCTCTTAGCTAGTCTCACAATTTCACCTGTCATCCATGGATCCCTAATCTTGCTATTTCTATCCCTCATTTTCATGGTGATATGTCTGTCCTGCACTCTAATCAACCTGTCTTCAAAAGCCTGTCACACATCGTATGTGGGTTTACCCTGAAGCCCGAAGCTCATTTGCCTTACCTTCTACACTTCTCGCATTAAAACAAATGCACCTCAGACCACTTGTCACTTTGTGTTCATTGTCTGCTCCCTACCTACTCTGACTCCATTATCTAGTTCCTCACAAGCTTTAGTTACTCCCTCCTAACTTTCACTAACCTCCTCATATGGCTCCCTTCCCCCGTCCCCCACCACTTCCCCAACAGCGCTAGCAAAAGCACCCATGAAGACATTGGTTCCAGTCTGGCCCATATTCCAAATGGCTGCACTTTGCAGACTTTTTCGAATTTGGATCTTATATGATCACCGCAGTGACACCATCTTCCCGGCAAATCACAGATCAACCAGATCGTATTCTTTTTATTCTTCAAGATTATAAACACAATAATTCACCAATCAGCTGGAACAATGAAGCTAATTAGGAAAACAGCACTGACCCTCTGGCTGGGCATTACTCCCTCAGCACCAACCCTCTGACTGGGCATTACTCCCTCAGTGCTGACCCTCTGACTGGGCAGTACCCTCACAGCACTGACCCTCTGATGGAGCATTACTCCTCAGTGCTGACCCTCTGACTGGGCAGTACCCTAACAGCACTGACCCTCTGATGGAGCATTACTCCTCAGTGCTGACCCTCCGACTGGGCATTACTCCCTCAGCACTGACCCTCTGACTGGGCATTACTCCCTCAGTGCTGACCCTCTGACTGAGCATTACTCCCTCAACACTGATCCACTGAGTGGGCATTACTCCCACAGTGCTGTCCCTCTGACTGGGCAGCACTCCCTCGGTGCTGACCTTCAGACTGAACATTACTCCCTCAGCGCTGACCCTCTGACTGAGCATTACTCCCACAGTGCTGTCCCTCTGACTGGGCAGCACTCCCTCAGCGCTGACCCTCTGGCTGAGTAGTACTCCTTTGCCATTGACTCTCTGACTGGGCAGAATCTGCAGGGCTGATCCTTCATCTGTGAGGCACTCCCTCTGAACTAGTCTCCCAATTCTATTTCATTGAAGGAATTATGGAAGGGGGCAATGCTGTCAAAGGCCCTTCAGCCCACTCAGGACTGTATACACTCATCCTACTTTCCCACATTACGCTCAGGGCCTTTGATGGTATGACACTTGAAGTGTTCATCCTTGAACTTATTGAAGGTTGTCAGGTTTCTGTCCTCAATTACCCTCTCAAAGAGTGCATTTCAGATGGTGCACCATCACACTCCATTGCTGTGAAAAAGGTTATTCTCCATCCTCCCCGAAACTTCCAGCCTTTTACTTTAAAATTATGTCCTTGGTTATTGACTCGGCTACTAAGAGGAGTACTTGTTTAACACTTTGCCAATGGCCTCAGGCTTCACACCCAGATTACCCCTTTCATCCTTAGTAGACTCAACTCTTTCCCTGGTTATTCCCTTCTCCTGATTTACTTCAAGAATATTTTGGGATTCTCCCTGATCTTTGCTCTCCTCTTTGCTTTCTTAAGCTTATCCCCACCCCACACACTCCCTCTCCTCTTGTTGGGCTTCTGTTGTTTTCTTCCTTTTGTGCGATTCCTGTTCATTCTTTCCTCACTTTGTGAGACGTGGTGAGGCTCCAGAAGAACACCGGCTTTACCATCAGATACTTGGTCTCCATCGAGGTCAAAGCAGCTTCTTGGATGTGGAGGCCTCCTCAAGGCTTCGTACATCTCACAACTGATCATTTCTGCCTAATTTGAAAATGATCCTCAAAAGGGCATCAGCATTTCCTTTCACAGAAATATGTCAATTTATTTCACTCTTCAAGAATGGTTAGGTCAGTTTGGTGGAGGCTAACTGGTAGAATGAGACTAACAGTGTGGGTTCAATTCCTGCATTTGCTGAGATTACGATGAAGGATTCTCCTTCTCAACCTCTCCCACTCTCCTGAAGTGTGGTGATCCCAGGTTAAATTACCACCTCTCCCATGTTGGCACAGTGGTTAGCACTGCTGCATCACAGCACCAGAGACCTGAGAGTTCAATTCCCGCCTCAGGCGACTGACTGTGTGGAGTTTACACATTCTCCCCGTGTCTGCATGGGTTTCCTCTGGGTACTCTGGTTTCCTCCCACAGTCACAAAGATGTGCAGGTCAGGTGAATTGGCCATGCTAAATTGCCTGCAGTGTTAGGTGTAGGGGTATGGCTGGGTTGCACTTTGGCGGGCTGGTGCGGACTTGTTGGGCCGAAGGGCCTGTTTCCACACTGTAAGTAATCTAATCATCAGAGAGTGGCACAATGGTTACTTTACCTGATGGCTCAGTCTCAATACCTTTATTTTTGAACAAAAGTAAAACAGTTTTTGCTCAAGCATTTCTTTAGGACAAATATAAAATATAAACACTTGAGCTTCATAAAATCATGAGGATTTTCCCTTAGGCGGGGGAGTTCAAAACTGAGAGTATTGTTTATCGTGAAAAGTCAATCGTGAGAAGACATGATTGATCACACGGATGATCACTGGAATGGTTGGTCTAACATATGAGGAATGGCTGAGGATCCTGGGATTGTATTCATTGGAGTTTAGAAGATTAAGGGGAGACTTAATAGAAACTTACAAGATAATACATGGCTTGGAAAGGGTGGACGCTAGGAAATTGTTTCCGTTAGGCGAGGAGACTAGGACCCGTGGACATAGCCTTAGAATTAGAGGGGGTCAATTCAGAACAGAAATGCAGAGACATTTCTTCAGCCAGAGGGTGGTGGTCCTGTGGAATTCATTGCCGCAGAGTGCAGTGGAGGCCGGGATGCTAAATGTCTTCAAGGCAGAGGTTGATAGATTCTTGATGTCACGAGGAATTAAGGGCTATGGGGAGAATGCTGGTAAGTGGAGTGACATCAAGTGTCACTAGGTACTGAGGTTCTACGTGTCCCTGGTGTTGTGAAGGATGGGTCTGACTTGCTGCACCAGAATATTCCAAGTAGTTGAACCATTCCGTATCATAGAGAAATTTACAAAGAACATGTTTGACTGCAAGACATCAGGAAGTGGTCTGAACATAGTTTCCATGAGATCCTGTGGGAAAAGGAGAGGGTGGATCCTGTCATGTGGTTCCCTGCGCAAACTGTTCAAGCCATTTTCCAGAATGGCTCTTAACCAGAACTTTCCAACAAGACATCACTTGGCTGATGGGGAGAAGGGCACTTCCTGTAATTTCCTTCTCGCAATTGCTCTCAAAGTGGCTCTGGGGAGACTAGAGACTCTCACACATCTTCTGTTGGAATATGCAAATAAAGACTGGGGAAAGTCTGGAAAAGTCTGGTTTTGTTGAAGTTTGTACTGAGCAGCTCCGCGACGCAGTCCTCTGTGCTCTGTGGCCTGTTCCTTGCTTGCACACAGAGACAAACATTCACTGCACCTGGAGAACTATCAAAGACACACTCTGATCTGCCTGAAACTTGTTGGTCTTCCAGAGCAAGGAGTTAACCCCTGTTCAAGTGTTGGAGACTGGTACATTCCAAGGTCCAGGGCTACATGCAGAAGGATGCACTAAAGCTCGGGGCAGCTGCCACCATAGTACATTGGAGAAAGACCACTGTCTGAGATCTTTCTGCCAAAGTGCAATGGGGGTCTGTTCAGGTCTCAGACCCTCCCAGCACCTCCAATATATATATAAATCACATCTTGGATAAATAAGAAATGTTTTGGATTTATTTGTCAGAATTGTTAGGAAAGTCAAACTCGAATGTTAGTTTTCCATATACAAAGACTACAAAACTGAACTGCTCGAGATACCATATATGTGCATAAAGATTTTTTCATGAATAAAATATATTTTTGAAACTAAAAATGTTAACTGTGCTTTCTCTGCTGCCAGACCTACTGAGTCTTTTCCAGTAATTTCTGTTTTTGTTTATAACTTAATCTTCTTCACTGGACACTCTGGGTATCGCTCTTCTGAGCTGGTCACACAAATGTTTTATAATCTTCTCTCAATTGGACCTTCTCTGTATCACACACTCTCTCACATATACACATCTTTAATAATCTCCACAAGTTGTAAGAGGCATTTGGATGGGTATATGAATAGGAAGGGTTTGGAGGGATTTGGGCCGGGTGCTGGCAGGTGGGACTAGATTCGGTTGGGATATCTGATCAGCATGGACGGGTTGGACCGAAGGGTCTGTTTCCATGCTGTACATCTCTATGACTCTATGACTAAGTCATTAAATAATCCCTCCTCCGATTCTCTCTGTATCACGTGCTCTGTTACATGCACAAACCTTCTATAATCTGCTTTCTGCTATATGCTCCCTCCATCATTTACACAAATCTTTAGTAATTTCCCCCTCTCTCACACACAAATGCACACACACACAAATCATTAATAATGCCCTCTTCTGGACTCTGTCTCCATCACAACATCTCTCACATGCAAAAATCTATATTAATCTCCTCTCTGCTATATGCTTTATCACATATTTTTAAAAATGTGATAAAGCATATAATCTCTCCTTTGCTTGGCACTCTCTCTCAACACACAGAGCATTAATGATGTCCCCTTTGCATCACATTCACTCACACACGCAAATCTTTAATAATCTTCACTCTGCTAGACACTCTGTGTCATACACACTCTCTTACTCATATATACCTTCAATCATCTCCCCTCTTCTACAGTTCCTCTGCTTCACACACAAATCTTGAATAAACTGTATGCCCCGCCCGCAAACGCTGCACTCCCTGTGTATCATATTATCTCTCTCACACACAAATTAATAATGTCCTGTCTGCTTCACTTTCTCTCTATCATACACTCGCTCACACAAAAATACTTCATAATCTCTACTCTGCTGGACTCTCTCTGTACCACTCTGTCTTACTCACACAAACCTTTAATAATCGGTTGTACTTTCTCTGTGTCACACATAGATCTTTAATGAACTGTCTTCCCCCATCCCTTGCTGCACTCTCTGTATCGGGTTGTCTCTTACACACATATTTTTACTAATCCGCCCTGTGCTGCACTCAGATGCACAGATCTTTAAAAGTGAACCTTCTGCTGCACTTTCTCTCTATCACACACAAATATTTAACAATGCCTCCTCCTCTTCTCACTCTGGATCACACTCTCACAGACATAACTCTTTAATGACATACCATCTGCTGAACTCGCCCACGATTTCAAAGGAAGCAAGTGTTCTGGACCAGACCAAATCCACTCAAAAAATATCAAGGAGATAGCCTCAACCCTAACTTTTTCCGATTTAAATACAGTGAAAATAAATACAAAAACAAAGATTGGCTTAACTGTAACTCTATCAAAATACTTAACAAAATAGCATTCTTTAATGACTACTGGTTGAAGAAAATTTCGGAAACAGATCTTCATTATTGACCAATTTTATTACTCAGGTTATTTCAGAATGTTCTTTATTAGTTTTGGTGTAGCCTTGGCAGGGTCCCGTGTTTCCGGGACTTTGAACAAACTTAATTTCCCCAAATGTTATAATCGCTTTTTAAGTTATAGAATGAGCTTCGATTGATGATCTGTTTTTTCCAACCGGCTGTCTGCCTGATCCAAACTGAGCTCAAAGGTTGGTCCCGGGTTTGGGAAACTGCAGAAAACATGAAGCAGTTTGGTACGATCGCTGTCGGGATACATTTAAAATGAGAGCAGACGACAGCGCTGAGGTTGGTTCTGTCTGGCCGCTCTTGCCAGTTTCAGTTACAGTCTGTACTTTGTCTTTTGTCTGTTTGTTCATTCATTGAGAGGTCGATGGGAATCACTGAACTCCAAACATGCCCCCGGGGACATTGTCCCACTGAGAAGGGCGGCTCACATCTGTTTACTCTATCGAACAAGATAGAGGTGATATGGGAAATATGTTTGAATACAGGTGGTAGACGGACTGGCTCCACAAGGATCAGCGCGTGATCTTGTTTGGAAAGAAACATGATAGCAGATATATTATCCCTTTTACTCGAGACTTACAGAGGTAGTCACTCAGCAATTGGCGTGATGGAAGTTAGATATTGGAGAACAAATACTGATATAGAGACCCCTCCTGGGATCAGATTTATATGATCCAATACCGAGACAAGGTTAAGGAAGTGGCGAAAGATCATCAAAGCGAAGAATAAAAATCGCAGTCAACGTCCAGAGAACTCGCCAGAAAACATTCCCAATGCACCGACGCCCTATTCCCCTCAGTATCCCAAACTTACTGCCCCTGTCCCGTCCTCAAATCGATGACATTTCTACTGTTGTCCCTTCCTGACTACGCAGGGACGCTGCCCAGGGACAAAATGCTGCAGCAGACTTGATCCAACCCCTGTTTCAGAGTCTGCTGTTTCATCCACCTCTAGCGTGTCTGACTCTGCACAAGGCACCAGATCTCACAATTTACAGAAAATTAATAATAAATAATTTGTTTGCCCATGGATTATGACAGGTGAAACCTCACTTGATAAGCCCTGGACCCACGCTGAAGTCCGTGGCATGGTCCGTTTAAGTGCCCAACGTTATTTTTTAACTGGCTATTACAAATCTACCTCAAGATGGGCAGACCTTAATTCATTTGTCATATGGAACACATTGGGCAACTATTAAAGACTCCAATTTATTTCCCCTGGATTGCAGACCAATGCAGAGTCACTAACAACTTGCCCTGGATTGTAGGGACTGCAAATGGAATAGCTGAGAAGCTCTTTAGATTTTGCCTACTTGATTAAGCAGCTTTGAGTCACAGCCAAGTTTTGTGAGGGGCAACTCCCTAAGTTTGACTATTCTGGCATGTCAATGCCTCCTTACCCTTACACGCAAGGAATACACAAAAGCAAAAAAAAACGGAGATAAGAACAAAATTTTCATTCGTGAGAGAAAAAGAAAATATTTTCCGTCAATGACATTCACTGAAAAAAGTGTTCAAAGGAAACTGTGAGTGTGTGTGTGTGAGAGAGAGACAGACAGACAGACAGAAACTGACTCAGCGTTGATTCCCTGAAGCTGGTGGACAAATTAACTCTTTACCGTCTGGTTTGAAAGTATATTGGCTTGTTGGTGATTGAATGTGTTTTGTTCCCTGGAGGTCAAGATTCGGGACTGTTTTAAATTTGATTCGCATTTTGGAAACTTACGATGATTTCTTTTAAGGGTGAAGGAACTATCAGTGATTATGAAGTGTAAATTCTTTTAAAAAATTAATAAAGTATTCACCTTCTCGTTCTTCTTACAGACCGTGACTGCCATACTAGCAATTTCTAACTGGTCATATGTTTTTATGTTTCATGAAATCCAAACTTATTTAATTCAAATCAGTTTAACATGGAGGAAAATGACATTGCAATCTTTCAAGAAGAGTGTCTTTTCCTTAGATTCTTGCACCATTTGACACCACTATAAACCCACTCTCAACTCCCCCATAATTTCATGCTACCACCAAAGATCAACTTCACCCCTTTTACCCCCAAGTGTTGGACTAGTCAAATAATTGACTAAAGGAAGTAAAAGCAGCAGCACTGTAACCAAATCAGAATCAATCTGCACACTGCTTTCCTATCAAAGTTTTCTGAAGCATATTTAGTTTGTAATTAATAAATCCATTAAATTTGATCTTATGGTATAGTACAGTGACATTAACATTTCAGCATCCTAGCCTCAGGTGCAGAATGACACTGTACCAAGATAAAAACAACTGTCTGCTCATTTCCGTTAAATAAAGAGTCTAAGCCTAAACAGTCTGAGGAAAATCACCTCAGACTATAACATTTGCTCATTAAGTGGAGGAATCACAGTGAACTTTATATGATTTAATTAAAAATGTAAAGCTGGAAGCATAAAAATGGAGCTAAAATATCTCAAACCAACAGTATTGTTTTCAGAAAATGGTACAAACAGTTTATTTTTAGTGTTTTTTTTGGATTTGTTTGCTTCCAGCTGATTCCAAACGCTACATCTCATTAGTGAGTACGGAGTGCCAGTCATTGATTTATTCAACATCAGATTCCCTTCCTCACTGAGGCTTCAAGTGTCATTTTAACATTATTTTGTAAAAAAAAACAACATATGTATCAAAAGGTGCTATTGTTAATATCTGTGTTTTTGGATAATTATTATTTGTGCACAAGAAGCGTTTCATTAACATTAACCTTACCGCACTCTAATAAAATTAATGTGAGTAGACAAAATACTTATTAATGCAGCTGCAGTCATTTCACAGCCTATAACACGGTAAATGAGCAATGAACAATCAGAACCGCTAAAGGAACCAAATTTGGGATTTAAATTGACAGACTAGAACAAGGCAATTATAATGAATTTCAATGTTGGAAACTGCACATTTAACATTATAAAATTGGATTTTAAATAAATGAATTTCTAGTTTATATTGAAGACTCTTATCAAAATTCATACTTAATTGGAGGAAAACATGTAATTTAATAGCTGTGTTTTAATTTGCACATAATAGAACAATCCTGATATAATTTTATGCATGCAACTCCAATCGATTTGAATCATTTTTGTGGCATTAAAATCTGTTTGTTCTTATTAATTAACAGTAAAATGTCTCAATCACTTAGAGTCATAGAGTCTTTGAAATGTACAGCATGGCAACAGACACTATACTCCAACCCGTCCATGCCGACCAGATATCCCAACCCAATCTGATCCCACCTACCAGTACCCGGCCCATATCCCTCCAAACCCTTCCCATTCATATACCGATCCAAATGTCTCTTCAATGTTGCAATTGTATCAGCTTCCACCACTTCCTCTGGCAGCTCATTCCATACACACACCACCCTCTGAGTGAAAAAGTTACCCCTTGTGTCTCTTTTATATCTTTCCCCTCTCACTCTAAACCTATGCCCTCCAGCTCTGGACTCCTCGACCGGAGGGAAAATACTTTGCCTATTTACCCTATCCATGCACCTCATAATTTTGTAAACCTCTATAAGGTGACGCCAGGGAAAGCAGGCCCAGCCTGTTCAGCCTCTCCCTATAGCTCAAATCCTCCAACTCTGGCAACATCCTTGTAAATCTTTTCTGAACCCTTTCAAATTTCACAACATCTTTCTGATAGGAAGATCAGAACTGCACACAATATTCCAACAGTGGCCTAACCAATGTCCTGTACAGCTGCAACATGACTTCCCAATTCCTATACTCAATACTCTGACCAATAATGGAAAGCATACCAAACGCCTTCTTCACTATCCAATCTACCTGTGACTCCATTTTCAAGGAGCTATGAACCTGCACTCCAAGGTCTCTTTGTTCAGCAAGACTCCCTAGGACCTTATTATTAAGTGTATAAGTCCTGCTAAGATTTGCTTTCCCAAAATGAAGCACCTCGCATTTATCTGAATTAAACTCCATCTGCCACTTCTTAGCCCATTAGCCCATCTGGTCCAGATCCTGTTGTAATGTGAGGTAACCTTCTTCGTTGTCCACTAACCTCCAATTTTGGGGTCATCTGCAAACTTATTAACTGTACCTCTTATGCTCGCATCCAAATCATTTACATAAACAACAAGTAGTAGAGGACCCAGCACCGATCTTGTTCAGTTTGCATCTCTCAATTAGAAAATATGGTTGTATGAATCAATTTTTTAAACCATTTGTGAAACGCTGAATTACATAATCAAAATTAATTGGCAAGATCAATACTTTTATACATTGTCAGTGATCTGTGTCATTGCAATTTGAAGTAAAAGCTTTATAAAAAGAATCTAAGTTCTACTTGGGATCCTGAGCCTCTATCTGGCATTATTTAAGGATGGGGATGACAATGATTGGGATGATTAATGGGGATTTTATTCTAGGATTCTCACTGAGCCCCTAACATCTGCTGATAGTCTCCAAGACAGCCCCTAATTCTAAACCGAAGTAAAAACAATGACTGAAGATGCTGGAAACCAGATTCTGGATTACTGGTGCTGGAAGAGCACAGCAGTTCAGACAGCATCCAAGGAGCAGCAAAACGTCGATCTCACTGCTCCTTGGACGCTGCCTGAACTGCTGTGCTCTTCCAGCATCACTAATCCAGAACATAATTCTAAACCACGCCTTACTCTGAAGATGAAGAGTCCATTATCGATAACCAGCTTCAGAGCCGACATCATTGGGATGAGCAGCCTGAGCTATCGTAAGCCAGGGGCCATCCCAGGAATCAGAGTAATGAACCAAGGCCCTGACAGCAAGGCCCTGACCAGATCATTTTACTTAACATGACTGAAGAACAATTAAAATGTAAAGGCAGCAAAATTCTGGGAATGACCTGAATAAGAATGGCTTGTGTTATAAGACTGAAATAAGCAGCAAGCTGTCTGATGAAAGATGTATGCAACCCACAAAGGAAAGAATAATCCCTCTGCTGGGGCCTGTGAATATTGGTGAAATACTGAAATGCAGTTACAAGCCTTGGGAGTTAGGATGCTTATTGAGAGCAATTTGTGGCTTGTTATAGAACATGTGCAGGTGATCAAGTCTTTCATTGAGAAGTTGACTCACCTTTGTATGACACTATGTTTTTGCAATGTATTCCCTCTGGTGTCGCTGTCATGATTCGGACAAACAATATGAACTGGTCCAAGAATTTCCAGTCACAAATGAGGTGAGGGCTGGTCTTCTACTGGGATGACCAGAACGAGACTGAACCACGATCCAAGTTACAGGTGATACCAAATATGTTCAGCAACCTCGTGGGCCAGGCCCAGTGGGGTTGATAGAGACCAGCATACCAACCTCAGATGCCCACCCACTGAGCATTGCTGAGCAATCTTTTCCAGAGGGGTCCCTGGGAATGGGGACAGGCAGGCCCCCAGTACTACACTAATGGCGGGCCCTTATTTTAACTGTGTCAGGTATGGCCACTGGAGAGCCAAGTGCCTTGGAACTAATGTAGGGATCGATATACTTGCATCCTAGCAACAGGAGAATCTGTTCATATCCACTGACTCTCATTGTGCTTTTCATGTGGATGAAGATTATGGAGCCTTGTGGGAACATAGAGGATTTTGTGGGCGGCACGGTGGCACAGTGGTTAGCATTGCTGCCTCACAGTACCAGAGGACTGGTTTCAATTCCTGCCTCAGGTAACTGTCTGCGTGGGTTTCCTCCGGGTGCTCCGGTTTCCTCCCTCAGTCCAAAAATATGCAGGTTAGGTGAATTAGCCATGCTAAATTGCCCATAGTGTTAGATGAAGGGGTAAATGCAGGGGAATGGGTCTGGGTGGATTGTTCTTCAGAGGGTCAGACTGGACTTGTTGGGCTGAAGGGCCTGTTTCCTCACTGTAAGTAATCTAATCTAAATTCCACAGGACACCCTATTGGAAATGCT
This sequence comes from Hemiscyllium ocellatum, assembly GCF_020745735.1. Taxonomy (NCBI): domain Eukaryota; kingdom Metazoa; phylum Chordata; class Chondrichthyes; order Orectolobiformes; family Hemiscylliidae; genus Hemiscyllium; species Hemiscyllium ocellatum. The sequence continues at coordinate 48,998,711 of NC_083435.1, read as the reverse complement.
GTTTTGCCGAACCAGTCTGGCAGTTATCAAAATGTTCGGCTCATGCTGATAGAGTCTCCAATGGAAATGGGTGAGTAGATCCTGCTTACACCTGACAATTCTGGTCTCATTGGGTTCTCAGGAAAACCTGGTGGAGACAATATAAAAGGACAGGTATGCCAGACCTGGGTAAGGTACAGAAATCACAGCGGGAAGTCCTGCTGAGGAGCACACACTTTGGCCTCAAATGTGGTGCTCCCTCAATACTGAAACCAAGCTCTTGGAGAGCCCTGTGGGACAGGTTTGTGCTCCTTTTTTGCTGTGGTTGATTTCAGTTAATTATTTGCATAATCGTGTATGCTTGGGCAAGGAGAGAATGGTTAATACTCTGTTACAAACTTGGTGGCATCCAGATTTTCAGAAAGCAACTCAGAAAAGAGCTGAAGCATGCTTGAATTTGTGAAAAAGCAGACATATACTCGAAAAGAGATTCCCTGAAGTTCAGGACCTACCCTTTGCCTGGTGGGCCCTTCTACTTAACTACAACTTGGCTTTCGGCTACACAGGCCCTGCTGTTCTGTCTCAGATACACAGGCCCTGCTGTTCTCTTGATATACACAGGCATTGCTGTTCTCTCTCAGCTACGGCGCTGCGGTTCTCTCTCAGACGCACAGGTACTGCTGTTCTCTCTCAGATACACAGGCACTGCTGTTCTGTCTCAGATACACAGGCACTGCTGTTCTCTTGATATACACGGGCCCTGTTGTTCTCTCTCAGCTACGGCGCTGCGGTTCTCTCTCAGACGCACAGGCACTGCTGTTCTCCCTCAGATACACAGGCCCTGCTGTTCTCCCTCAGATACACAGGCACTGCTGTTCCTCCTCAGATACACAGGCACTGCTGTTCTCCCTCAGGTACACAGGCACTGCTGTTCTCCCTCAGATACACAGGCACTGCTGTTCTCTCTCTGATACACAGGCACTGCTGTTCTCCCTCAGATACACAGGCATTGCTGTTCTCGCTCAGATACACAGGCACTGCTGTTCTCCCTCAGATACACAGGCACTGCTGTTCTCTCTCTGATACACAGGCACTGCTGTTCTCCCTCAGATACACAGGCACTGCTGTTCTCTCTCTGATACACAGGCACTGCTGTTCTCCCTCAGATACACAGGCACTGCTGTTCTCCCTCAGACACTCAGGCACTGCTGTTCTCTCTCAGATACACAGGCACTGCTGTTCTCCCTCAGACACTCAGGCACTGCTGTTCTCCCTCAGATACACAGGCACTGCTGTTCTCTCTCTGATACACAGGCACTGCTGTTCTCCCTCAGATACACAGGCACTGCTGTTCTCCCTCAGACACTCAGGCACTGCTGTTCTCTCTCAGATACACAGGCACTGCTGTTCTCCCTCAGACACTCAGGCACTGCTGTTCTCCCTCAGATACACAGGCACTGCTGTTCTCCCTCAGATACACAGGCCCTGCTGTTCTCCCTCAGATACACGGGCACTGCTGTTCTCCCTCAGATACACAGGCACTGCTGTTCTCTCTCTGATACACAGGCACTGCTGTTCTCCCTCAGATACACAGGCTCTGCTGTTCTCCCTCAGACACTCAGGCACTGCTGTTCTCTCTCAGATACACAGGCACTGCTGTTCTCTCTCAGATACACAGGCTCTGCTGTTCTCCCTCAGATACACAGGCACTGCTGTTCTCCCTCAGATACACGGGCACTGCTGTTCTCCCTCAGATACACAGGCACTGCTGTTCTCCCTCAGGTACACAGGCATTGCTGTCCTCCCTCAGGTACACAGGCACTGCTGTTCTCCCTCAGGTACACAGGCACTGCTGTTCTCCCTCAGATACACGGGCACTGCTGTTCTCCCTCAGATACACAGGCACTGCTGTTCTCTCTCTGATACACAGGCACTGCTGTTCTCCCTCAGATACACAGGCTCTGCTGTTCTCCCTCAGACACTCAGGCACTGCTGTTCTCTCTCAGATACACAGGCACTGCTGTTCTCTCTCAGATACACAGGCTCTGCTGTTCTCCCTCAGATACACAGGCACTGCTGTTCTCCCTCAGATACACGGGCACTGCTGTTCTCCCTCAGATACACAGGCACTGCTGTTCTCCCTCAGGTACACAGGCATTGCTGTCCTCCCTCAGGTACACAGGCACTGCTGTTCTCCCTCAGGTACACAGGCACTGCTGTTCTCTCTCAGATACACAGGCCCTGCTGTTTCCTCTCAGATACATAGGGCCTGCTGTTCTCTCTCTCGGATACATAGGCACTGCTGTTCCGTCAGTTACACATGCACTGTTCTGTCTCAGACTCAGAAGCACAGGCTCACTCTCAGACACACAGGCACTGGTGTTCACTCTCAGATACATCGGCATTGCTGTGCTCTCTCTGATACTAAGGCACTGCTATTCTCTCAGATAAACAGGCACAGCTGTGGGTGGCACAGTGGTTAGCACTGCTGCCTCACAGCGCCAGAGACCCGGGTTCCTCTGTGTGGAGTTTGCACATTCTCCCTGTGTCTGTGGGGGTTTCCTCCCACAGTCCAAAGATGTGCAGGTCAGGTGAATTGGCCATGCTAAATTGCCCGTAGTGTTAGGTAAGGGGTAAATGTAGGGGTACGGGTGGGTTGCGCTTCAGCGGGTCGGTGTGGACTTGTTGGACCGAAGGGCCTGTTTCCACACTGTAAGTAATCTAATCTAATCTATATTATGAGCTGTTCTGTCTCAGATACTCAGTCACTGGTGTTCTCTCTCAGATACACAGGCCCTGCTGTTCTCTCTCTTACACAGAGGCACTGCTGTTCTCCTCTACACCTTTCCTAATGCTTCCACATCCTTCCTGTAATGGGGCGACCAGAATTGTATACAATATTCCAAGTGAGGCTGCACTAGCATTTTGTATCATTACAGCATGACATCACGGCTCCAGAACTCAATCCCTCTACCAATAAAACCGTACCGTATACCTTCTCAACTGCACTATCATCCTGGGTGGCAACTATCAGGGATCTATGAACATGGACACCAAGATCTCTCATCACATCCACATGACCAAAAATCTTTTCTCTGACCCAGTATTCTGCCTTCCTGTTACTCTTACCAAACTGACTCACCTCATAATTACCTGCATTGAACTCCATTTGCCGCCTCTCAGCCCAATTCAGCAGTTTATCCAAATCTCCCTGCAACCTGGAACATTCTTCCACACTGTTCACCATTACACCGACTTTAGTGTCATCTCTCAATTTATTAACCCACCCATCGATGCCTGCCTCTGAGTCATGTGTAAAAATGACAACCAGCAACGATCCCAAAACAGATCCATGTGGCACACCACTAGTGATCAAACTCCAGGCTGAATATTTCTATCAATCACCACTAGTTGCCTTTCTAGTGAATTTCTAATCCAAACTGCTAAATCACCCTCAATTCCATGTCTCTGCATTTTCTCCAACAGCCTATCATGTGGAACCTTATCAAAGGCATTACTCTCGTCCATGTACACCACATCAACTGCCCTAACCTTATCCACATGCTTGGTCACCTTCACATATAACTCAATGAAGTTTGTGAGACATGACCTGCCTTTGACGCAACCATGTTGACTATGTCCAATCAAATTGTTGCTTGCTAGATGATTATAAATTCTATCTCTTACAAACTTTTCCTACAACCGACATAAGGCTCACTGATCTGTAATTACCTGGGTCATCTCTGCTGCCTTTCTTCTATAAGGACAATATTTGCAATTCTCCAATCCTGGTAAAAAAAACTGTAGACAACAACGACTCAAAGAACAAGGCCAGAGGCTCCACCGCCTCCTCCCTCACTTCCCAGAGAATCCTCAGATAAATCCTGTCTGGCCGAGGGGACTTACCTATTTTCACACATTCTGGAATTAATAACAGCACCTCCTTACTAACCTCAATCCTTTCTCCTCTAATACCCTGTGTCTCAGTCTTCTCCTTGACAATATTCTCTTTTTCTTGATTGAAAACAGTTGAGAAATATTTGTTTCGTACCTCTACGATCTCCACAGGGTCTTCTCTTGTTAGCGGAAGAAGAAGGCTTGTGTTGATGAGACAAGATGGTTCAGATGAGGCGATGGAGAATTTCAGATCAGCTCGGAAGGATTTAAAGAGTTAAGAAGAGCAAAGAGAGGACACAAGCAGTCTTTAGCAAATAGAATAAAGGAGAACTGAAAGCTTTCTATAGATATGTGAGGAATAAAAGGATGATGAGGGTAGGAATAGGACCAGTCAAAGACTGAAGTGGGAAGTTGAGTGTGGACCCTGTGGAGATCAGAGAGGTGCTAAACGAACATTTCTCATCAGTTTTCACTCAGGAAAAGGAGAATATTGTAGAAAAGAATGAGATACAAGATGTTAGTTAGAAAGGATTGAGGTTAGTAAAGAAGAAGTTTTATCAATTCTAGAAGGAGTGAAAATAAACAAGTGCCCTGGGTTGGATGGGATTTTTCCGAGGATTCTCTGGGAAGCTAGGGTGGAGATAACAGGTCCTTTGGCTTTGATATTTGAGTTGTTATTGTCTGCAGATTTAGTGCCAGAGGACTGGAGGATTGCAAATGTTGTGCCCTTGTTCAAGAAGGGCAATAGAGATGGCCCAGGTAATTATAGACCAGTTAGCCTTACTTCTGTTGTAGGAATGCTTTTGGAAAGGATTATAAGAGATAAGATTTGTGATCATCAAAGAAGGTGACCAAGCATGCAGATGAGGATAGGGCAGTTGACGTGGTATATATGGAAAGAACAAAGAGAACAAAGAAAATTTACAACATCCCGCTTTCCAAACCCTCCAAGCCTGTGCCGATCCAAACCTACTGTCTACACCTGTCAGTCAATTCCTAAACATCTGTATCCCTCTGCTCCCCATGTACTCATGCATCTGTCCAGACCCATCTTAAATGAATCTACCCTGCCTGCCTCTAGTACCTCTGCTGGCAACACGTTCCAGACACCCACGATCCTCCGTGTAAAATACTTGCCACGCGTATCCCCCTTAAACTTTCCACCTCTAATTTGAAAGTGTGACCTCTCATTATTAGATCCTTCATCCTGGGAAAAAGCTTGTAGCTATCTACTCTGTCTATATCCTTCATGATGTTGAAAACCTCAATCAGTTCCCCCTCAATCTCCTCTTTTCTAAAGAAAACAAACCTAACCTATTCAATCTCTCTTCATAGCTAGCACCTTCCATACCAGGCAACATCCTTGTAAACCTTCTCTGCACCCTCTCCAAAGTGTCCACATCCTTTTGGTAATGTTGCAACCAGAACTGTACTCAATATTCTAAATGTGGCCGAACCAATGTCTTGTACAATTTTAACATGACTTGCCAGTTCTTATACTCAATATCCCGTCCAATGAAGGCAAGCATATTCTGTACCTTCTTGACCACTCTATCCACCTTTGCAGCAACCTTCAGGGTACAATGGACCTGCACTTCCAGATCTCCCTGCTCATCAACTTTTCCCAAAGCGCTTCCGTTCACTGTATAATTCGCTCTAGAATTAGACTTGCCGAAATGCATCATCTCACATTTGTCTGGATTGAACTCCATCTGCCACTTGTCCGCCCAACTCTCCAGTCTATCTATATTATCCTGCATTTTTCGACAGTCCCTTATGCTTTGTGCTACTCCACCAATCTTTGTGTCATCTGCAAACTTGCTGATCATACCAACAGTGCCCTTTCTAGATCATGTATGTTTCTCACAAACAACAGTGGCCCCAGCACTGACCCCTGTGGAACACCACTGGACACGTTTCTCCATTTCAAGAAACTCCTTTCAACTACTACTCTGTCTCCTGTTGCTCAACCAGTTCCTCATCCACCGAGCTAGAACACCCTGCACACACCGTGTGACTTCACTTTCTCTCTCAGTTTACCATGGGGAACCTTATCAAATGCTTTACTAAAATCCATGTATATGACAGCAACAGCCCGTCTTTCATCTATCAACTTGATCACTTCTTCAAAGGACTCTATTAAGTTGGTAAGGCACGATCTCCCCCGCAAAAAAACCATGTTGCCTATCACTGATAAGCTCATTCTTTTCTAAATATAAATAGATCCTATCCCTCAGTACCCTCTCCAGCAACATTCCCACCACTGACGTCAGGCTCACTGGTCTATAGTTACCCGGAATATCCCTACTACCCTTCTTGTACAAGGGGACAACATAAGCTACCCTCCAGTCCTCCAGCACCTCACCGGTGTTTAAGGATGACACAAAGATATCTGTCAGGGCCCCAGATATTTCTTCTCTCACCTCCCTCAGCAACCTGGGATAGATTCCATCTGTTCCTGGGGATTTGTCCACCTTAATAACCTCTAGCATACCCAATACATCTTCACTTCTTATTTCAATATGATCAAGACTCATCAAATGTCTATCTCTAATTTCAGCATTCATCATGTTCTTCTCCTCTATGAACACTGATGCAAAGTAATCATTCAGAATCTCAAGCATTCTCTCAGGTTTGGCACACAGCCTTCCTTTATTGTCCTTTCATGGATCAATCCTTTTTCTAGTTACCTGCTTGCTTTTTATATAAAATGTTTTGGGATTCTCCTTAATTCTGCTCACTAAAGCTTTTTCATGACCACTTTTAGCCCGCTTGATTCGTCATTTACTAGTCCTACTCTTCCGATATTCTTTGCCCTCTTGGCTAGTCATACGATTTCTCCTGACATCCACAGTTCATGAATCTTGCCTTTCCTATCCTTTGCCTTCAATGGGACATGCCTATCCTGCACTATCTTTCACCTATCTTTGAAAGCCTCTCACATATCAAATGTGGACTTCCCTTCAAATAGTTGTGTCCAATCCACATGTCCCAACTCCTGTGTAATTTTGATATAATTGGCGTTGGCCCAGTTTAATACTCTTCCCTTAGGACCACTCTCTTCTTTATTCTAAAACATATAGAATTTTGATTAGATTAGATTAGACTTACAGTGTGGAAACAGGCCCTTCGGCCCAACAAGTCCACATCGACCCGCCGAAGCGCAACCCACCCATACCCCTACATATACCCCTTACCTAACACTACAGGCAATTTAGCGTGGCCAATTCACCTGACCCGCACATCTTTGGACTGTGGGAGGAAACCGGAGCACCCGGAGGAAACCCACGCAGACACGGGGAGAATGTACAAACTCCACACAGTCAGTCGCCTGAGTCGGGAATTGAACCCAGGTCCCTGGCGCTGTGAGGCAGCAGTGCTAACCACTGTGCCACCGTGCTGGTAATTGTTCCCAAAGAAATCCCTCAGCGCAACTTCGACCACTCTTTCCTGGCTCGTTCCCCAGTACCAGGTCCAATATGGCCCCTTCCCTCATCAGACGATTGACATACTGCTCTAGAAAACTCTCCTGGATGCTTCTTACAAATTCTACTCCGTCTGGACCTCTGACGCTAAGTGTATTCCAGCCAATGTTGGGAAAATTAAAATCTCCTATCACCACTACCGTATTGCCTCTACATCTTTCCATAATCTGTTTACCTATTTGCTCTTCTACCTTCTGCTCACTGTTGGGAGGCCTGCAATTTAGCCATAACACTGTTCTTATTTCTCAGCTCCTCCCATAATGCCTCACTACTCAAGCTCTCCATAGTGTCATCCTTTAGCACAGCTGTGATATCATCCCTGACCAGCAATGCAACTCCATGCCCCCACCCCCCCCCTCCCTCTCCTGTATGAAGCTTCTATATCTTGGAACATTTTGTTACCAATCACGCCCTTCCTTCATACAAGTCTCTGTGATTGCAATAATGTCATACTCGCAGGCACCATTCAAAGTTCTCAGTTCATCTGCCTGACACACTATACTCCTTACATTAAAGTAAATGGACTTCAAGCCACCAGTTATTTTGTGTTCATCTTCTGTCTGCCTACTCTTCCTCTCCTTAATGCTATCTTCATGATTCTTACAGTCTCCAGTTTCCACCTCGCTGTTTACTAGTTGCTAACGTTTGATAAAGTTCCACGTGGTAGGCTGTTGGAGAAAATGTAGCGATATGGGATTGAGGGTGATTTAGCAGTTTGGATTAGAAACTGGCTTTCTGAAAGGAGGCAGCGAGTGATGATTGATGGAAAATATTCAGCCTGGTGTATGGTCAGTAGTGGTGTGCCACAAAGATTCGTTTTGGTACCACTGCTGCTTGTCATTTTAACAGATGACTTAGATGCAGGCATAGGCGGATGGAATAATAATTTGCAGGTGACACTAAAGTTGATGGAATAATGGACAGTTTGAAAGAATGTTACAGGTTGCAGGGGAGTTGGGTAAACTGCAAAATTGGGCAGAGAGGTGGCAAATAGAGTTCAATGCAGTTAAATATGATGTGATGCACTTTGAGAAGACTAACAGGAAGACAGAGCAGTGGGTCAATGAAAAGATTCTTGGTTGTGTGGATGTGCAGATGGATCTAGGAGTCCATGTACATAGATCCCTGAAAATTGCCACCTAGGTGGTAAGAAGGCATACGGTGTGTTAATTTTCATTGGTAGAGGGATTGAGTTCTGGAGCCGCAACATCATGCTGCAAATATACAAAATGCTAATTGGCCGTACTTGGAATATTGTGTACATTTTTGGTCACCATATTTCAGGAAGCATGTGGAAGCATTGGAAAAGATACAGAGGAGATTTACCAGGATGTTGCCTGGTCTGGAGGGAAAGTCTTATGAGGAAAGGCTGAGACTTGGGTCTATTCTCATTAGAAAGAAGAAGGGTAAGAGGGGATTTGATAGAGACATACAAGATGATCAGAGGATTAGGTAGACAATGAAAGTCATTTTCCTAGGATGATGTCGTTGGCTTGTATGAGGGGGCATAACTACAAATTGAGGGGTCATAGATTGAAGACAGATGTCAGAGGCAGGATCTTTCCTCTGAGAGTGGTAAGGGTGGAATGCCCTACTTGCCAATGTAGTTAACTCAGCCACAAAGGGAGTTTTAAACAATCCCTGGATAGGCACATGGATGATGATAGGATAATGTAGGAGGATGGGCTGAGAATAGTTCACAGGTTGGCGAAACATCAAGGGCCGAAGGGCCTGTTCTGCGCTGTATTGTTCTATGTTCTATGTAAATAACAAAGAGGATTGATGAAAGCTTTGACTATCTCCCTCATGGTTGACTGGTTATCAAAATTAGGTCACATGGAATACAGGTAAATTTACAGGTATCTATTTAGATACACAACTGGTTGGAAAGTAGAAAGCAGATGGTGGTGGTGGTGGAGGTTGCTTTTCAGACTGAAGCCCTGTGACCAGTGGGGTGCCACAGGGATCGGTGCTGGTTCCACTGATTTTGTCATTTATATGAATTATTTGGATGTGAACATAGGATGTATAGTAACTAGGTTTACAGACAGCACCAAAATTAGAGGTGTAGTGCACAGCGATGAAGGTTACCTCAGAGTATAACAGGATCTTGATCAGATGGGCCAATGGGCTGAGGAGTGACAGATGAAGTTTAATTTAGGTAAATGAGAGGTATGGCACTTTAGGAAGGAAAATCAGAACTGGCTTCATACACTTAATGGTAATGTCCTGGGGAGTGTCCAATTGGACCTTGGAACACGGTTCATAATTCCTTGAAAGTGGAGTCACAGATGGATAGGATGATGAAGAAGGCATTTGGTATGTTTTCCTTTATGAGACAGAGCATTGAATATGGGAGTTGGGAGGTCGTACTGCAGCTGTGAAGGACATTGGTTAAGCCACTTTTGGATTATTGTGTGCAATTCTGGTTTTCTTCCTTTTCGAAGCATGTTGTGAAACTAGAAAGGGTTAGAAAATACACGGGAACTAATGTAGTCTGCAATATGCACAGGATCTGCTATTCTCTATAATACAGACAAGGACTGCTACTCTCTGTAATACACACAAGGACTTCTGTTCTGTTTCACATACTCAGAAATTACTGTTCAGCATAGCATACACAGGGACTGCTGTTAACTGCAATACAGACAGTGGGCGGCACGGTGGCGCAGTGGGTGGGCGGCACGGTGGCGCAGTGGGTGGGCGGCACGGTGGCGCAGTGGTTAGCACTGCTGCCTCACAGCACCTGTAGACCCGGGTTCAATTCCCGACTCAGGTGACTGACTGTGTGGAGTTTGCACGTTCTCCCCGTGTCGGCGTGGGTTTCCTCCGGGTGCTCCGGTTTCCTCCCACAGTCCAAAGATGTGCAGGTCAGGTGAATTGGCCAAGCTAAATTGCCCGTAGTGTTAGGTAAGGGGTAAATGTAGGGGTATGGGTGGGTTGCGCTTCGGCGGGTCGGTGTGGACTTGTTGGGCCGAAGGGCCTGTTTCCACACTGTAAGTCTAATCTAAATGTTGTTCCATATAATCTAACATTGACCCAATGGTGTTGGACTATTAATCCGGAGATCCAGGTAATGTGCTGGGGAGTCAGGTTCAAATCTTGCCATGGTGGACTTTGAATTTTAGAAAAATCTGCAAGTACGAGAGCAAAGATGGCCATGAATCCACTGCTGATTGTTAGAAAAACCCAACTTGTTCATGAATGAACTTGTTCATTTTGCCAGAGCGGTGAGGAGAGAAGGAGGAGTGAAGCAAGGGCTGCCGGAAAGGGTAAGGGATTAATTTATATTTATGCAGTGGCTAAACCTGAGATACTACACGGGAGTATCACCCTCCCGCACACCCCCTTCTCTAACCAGAAGAGAAAGACCCTGTAAGGTAAGGCTTTTATTTATTATCTTTCTTTTTCATTTATTTAAGTGCATTGTTTGGTTTTAGTTAATTCATATAAAGCTAAGCTTACAATGGCAGGGGACCTCAGACCCCTGGCATGTGCCTCTTGCTTGATGTGGGAGCTTAGGAATGTGTCTGCCGTTCCTGACTCTTACACTTGCAGGAAGTGTGTCCAGCTGCAGCTCTTGTTTGACCGCATGACGGCTCTGGAGCTGCGGATGGACACACTGTGGAGCATCCACGATGCTGAGGAGGTCATGGACTGGTCACACCAGAGGTTAGGATTGCTGAGGGAGACCGTGAATAGGTGACCAAAAGACAGAAAAAGAGAAGAAAAGCAGTGCAGGTTGTCCCCTGCGGTCATCTCTCTCCAAAACAGGTATACCGTTTTGGCTACTGTTGGGGGAGATGGTTTACCAGGGGAGGGCAGCAGTTGTCAAGATCCTGGCACCGTGGCGGGCACTGCTGTTTAGAGGGGTCAAAAAGGGTCGTAGGGTCATAGTCATAGGAGATTCTATTGTGAGGGGAGTAGATAGGCGGTTCTGTGGCCAAAAACGGGACTCCCAGATGGTATGTTGCCTCCCAGGTGCTCGGGTCAGGAATGTCACCGATCGGCTGCAGAGCATTCTAAAAGGGGAGGGTGAACAGCCAGTTATCTTGGTGCATATAGGCACCAACAATGTATGTAGAAAGCGAGATGAGGTCCTGAAAGAAGAATTCAGGGAGCTAGAAGAGAAGTTAAAGGGGAGGACCTCAAAGGTGGTGATCTCGGGATTACGACCAGTGCCACGTGCTAGCCAGTGTAGAAATGAAAAAAGTGGGCAGGTTGAACACGTGGGTTGAGAAATGGTGTAGGAGGGAGGGGTTCAGATTTGTTGGGTATTGGGACCAGTTCTGGGGAAGGTGGGACTATTACAAAAGGGACGGTCTACATCTAAACCAGACTGGAACCAATGTCCTTGGGGGAGTTTTTGCTCCTGCTGTTGGGGGAGGTTTTAAACTAAGGTGGCAGGGGCATGGGAACAGAAGAGAAAACAAGTAGGCAGCGAGGTGGAGACTGGAGACTGTAAGAATTATGAAGATAACATTAATAAAGGGAAGAATAGGCAGAGAGCAGGTGAGTGCAAAACAATTGGTGGTCTGAAACGCATCTACTTTAACGCAAGGAGTATAGTGTGTAAGGCAGATGAACTTAGGGCTTGAATTGGTGCCTGGTAGTATGACATTATTGCCATCACGGAGACTTGGTTGAAGGAAGGGCATGATGATTGGCAACTAAATGTTCCAGGCTTTAGACACTTCAAACAGGACAGGGAGGGAACTAAAAGAGGGGGTGGAGTTGCATTGCTGGTCAGGGACAATATCACGGCTGTGCTAAAGGAGGACACTATGGTAGTCTTGGGTAGTGAGGCATTATGGGTGGATCTGAGAAATAAGGGTGCAGTTACATTATTGGGGCTGTATTACAGACCTCCCAACAGTGAACGTGAGGTAGAACAACAAATAGGTCAACAGATTATGACTGGATGTAGAGGCAATAGGGTAGTGGTGATGGGAGATTTTAATTTTCCCAAAATTTACTGGGATACACTTAGCGTCAGAGGTCCGGATGGAGTAGAATTTGTAAGAAGTGTCCAGGAGAGTTTTCTAGAGCAGTATGTCAACAGTCCTATGAGGGGAGGGGCCATATTGGACCTGGTACTGGGGAAACAAGCCAGGACAAGTGGTAGGAGTTTCTTGGGGGGATTTCTTTGGGAACAGTGACCACAATTCTGTAAGTTTTAGAATACTCATTGATAAAGAAGAGAGTGGTCCTAAGTGAAGAATATTAAACTGGGCCAAAGCCAATTATATCAAAATTAGGCAGGAGCTGGGAAATGTGGATTGGACACAACTATTTGAAGGGAAGTCCACATTTGAGATGTGGGAGGCTTTCAAAAAAGGTTAACGGTAGTGGAGGATAGGCATATCCCGTTGAAGGCAAAGGACAGGAAGGGCAAGATTTGTGAACCGTGGATGACAGGAGAAATTGTACGACTCAACAAGAGGAAAAGGGAAGCATACATAAGGTTCAGGCAGCTAAGAACACAACGGGCCCTGGAGGAATATCGGAAGAGTAGGACAAGACTTAAACAAGGAATCAAGTGGGCGAAAAGGGGTTATGAAATAGCTTTAGCAAGCAGAATTAAGGAAAATCCCAAAGCATTTTATTCTTCTATAAGAAGCAGCGGGTAACGAGAGAAATGATTGGTCCACTAAAAGATAATGAAGGAAAGCTGTGCACCGAACATGAGAGAATGGGTGAGATTCTGAATAATTATTTTGCATCAGTGTTCACTGAGGAGAAGAACATGATGAATGTTGAGATTAGAGATAGAAGTTTGATTAGTCTGGATCACGTTTGCATAAGTAGAGAAGAGGGTAAGGTGGAAAATCCCCAGGAACAGATGGGATCTATCCCTGGATGCTGAGGGAGGTGAGAGAGGAAATAGCTGGGGCCCTGACAGATATCTTTGTGGCATCCTTAAACACTGATGAGGTGCTGGAGGACTGGATGGTAGCTTATGTCGTCTCCCTGTATAAGAAGGGTAGTAGGGATATTCCGGGTAACTACAGACCAGTGAACCTGACATCGGTGGTGGAGAAGTTGCTGGAGAGGGTACTGAGGGATAGGATCTATTTCTATTTAGAAAAGAATGAGCTTCTCAGTGATAGTCAACATGGTTTTGTGTGGGGGTGATCGTGCCGTACCAACTTAATAGAGTTCATTGAGGAAGTGACCAAGTTGATAGATGACGGAAGGGCTGTTGCTGTCATACACATGGATTTTAGTAAAGCGCTTGATAAGGTTCCCCATGGTAGACTAATGGAGAAAGTGAAGTCACATGGTGTGCAGGGTGTTCTAGCTGGGTGGGTATAGAACTGTTTGAGCAACAGGAGACAGAGAGTAGTAGTTGAAGGGAGTTTCTCGAAATGGAGAAAGGTGACCAGTTGTGTTCCACAGGGGTCAGTGCTGGGGCCACTGTTGTTTGTGATACACGTAAATGATCTAGAAGAGGGCACTGTTGGTATGATCAGCAAGTTTGCAGATGACACAAAGATTGCTGGAGGAGCAGAAAGCATAAGGGACTGTCAGATAATACAGGATAATATAGATAGACTGGAGAGTTAGGTGGAAATGATGGTTTTCAATCCAGAAAAATATGAGGTGATGCATTTCGGCAAGACTAATTCTACAGTGAATGATACAATGAATGGAAGAGCCTTGGGAAAAGTTGATGGACAGAGAGATCTGGGAGTGCAGGTCCATTGTACTCTGAAGTTTGATGCAAAAAGGCATATAGTATGCTTGCCTCCATTAGACGGGGTATTGAGTATAAGAACTGGCAAGTCATGTTAAAATTGTACAAGACATTGGTTCAGCCACATTTAGAATATTGTGTACAGTTCTGGTTGAAACATTACCAAAAGGATGTGGACACTTTGGAGAGGGTGCAGAAAAGGTTTACGAGGATGTTGCCTGGTATGGAAGGTGCTAGCTATGAAGAGAAGTTGAGGAGGTTAGGTTTATTTTCATTAGAAAAAGGAGATTGAGGGAGGGACCTGAGTGCGGTTTACAAAATCATGAAGGGTATACACAGGGTGGATAGAGACAAGCTTTTCCCCAGGGTGAAGGATTCAATAACCAGAGGTCATGCTTTCAAGGTGAGAGGTGGAAAGTTTAAGGGGGATACATGCGGCAAGTACTTCACACAGAGGGTGTGCGTTTGGAATGCGTTGCCAGCAGAGATGGTAGAGGCAGGCACGGTAGATTAATTTAAGATGCGTCTAGACAGATGCATGAGTAGGTGGAGAGCAGAGGGTTACAAATGCTTAGGAATTGATCGACAGATTTAGATCGTACATTTGGATCGGCTCAGGCTTGTAGGGCGGAAGGGCCTGTTCCTGGGCTGTAAATTTTCTTTTGTCAAAGTTTTGACAAAGGGTCAGTTGGACTCAAAACGTCAGCTCTTTTCACTCCTTACAGATTCTCCCAGATCTGCTGAGATTTTCCAGCATTTTCTCTTTTGGTTTCAGATTCCAGCATCCGCAGTAATTTGCTTTTATCTAGTGTAAATTTTCTTTGTTCTTTGTTCTATGACTTTTAGGGGAAGAAATTGCATCTTTACCTGCTCTGGTCTCCACGTTTCTCCAGACCCACAGCAAAGTGGTGGAATCTTAACTGCTCTTTGCACCATTAGGGATGGGCAATGAACACTGGCCTAGGCAACAACACCCTCATCCCAGAAATGAATAAAAAAATGATAAAATTTCACAAATTGGAACAGGAAAGATGGGCCAAAATGCATTCTTCTGTACTGTAACATGATATTGATTACTACGTGAGGTCCTGTGGAATGTAAATTGTGAAATTTATATGGAATATTTCTGTTCAACAAGTGTGGAGTTGGAAAAACACAGCCAGTCAGGCAGCATCCGAGAAGGAGGAGAGTCGATGTTTCCATCATAAGCTCTTCCTCAAGACCACCTGTGCGTTTCCAGCACCACACCTTTTTACACTGATCTCCAACATCTGCAGTCCTCACTTTCTCCCAGAATGATTTTGTTATAGAGCAAGAAAATGGTAGTTTTTTTCTGTGTCTCTGAACTTCACAGCATTTCTGTAATTGTGGTGATTTCTTAAAAGGACATGTTGCAAAGCTGGGCTGGAGAATAGATGGGTTTTGTGCACTAATGAACGTTTATTAATGTTATGTCACCAAGTCAAACAAATTTAAACTTTTTCAAAGAGATTCACTTAACTCCCCACATTTCTAGCTGTTCTGTTTAAGCTGAATTCCTAAGGCAACAAAGGTGATCGACATTATCCCAAACTGTAATCCCAGCATTTCAAGCAAATTATGTCAGTAATATTGCTCACATAAAGGTGGAAACCTGTTCTCTTGTTTTGAGGATATTGTGAAAGGAGTTGAAGCATTTTATATGAAATGGGAAGATGAAGCTGATTGGCTAGGCCATCATTACCATGGAGCTGCAGCAAAAACAGTTAGCTGTCAATCTTAATTCTCAGACCAGATAGGTGGACTCTAATTGGTCAAGGTGTCACCATGGAGATACAGCAGGGTTTGGTTGTCTCCATGATGCCTTTCTCATCAAAGAAGTGCAATGCCTGAAAACATTCCTTTTGCCGACATGAACCAGGAACTTGTGTAATTATATTTGTTGCCTCTAACTCATGCAGAGACACATCCAGCTGTTGATCTTAAATTGATTTCCAGTTTAACTCTTGGCATAGTTCAGATTATTTAATCAATGATTTCCAAAGCAGAATCATTTCTAATGAGGCTTACAAGCACGGGCTGGTTGAGCACAGGAAGCTTGCTGCCAGCAGAGAATGGTCAAATGGACATGTTTTCAGACACGGTCAGCCAGTTGTCAGGATGTAGGGCCGACATATCCGGCATCGCACCAGCATCAAAATCCATGTAATGTTATTCATTTGTGACTCACCTGTTGGCCTTGTGTGTAAAGGTGGTAACCTGCCTAATGACGGAGATGATAGAATTTGTTCTCGTGGTTCATTGCACCCACCAAGTATGGGTCACCCGAGAGACACAAAATTGCTGTCCCTTTTCAGTCCTATCATGTCTGTGACAGAGTCTGCACAACATGAATTGGCTGAATGCTTTGTGAAACTGTTATAATCATGCCTAAATCTGTTTTCCATTTGCACAGTGAAGGATTCCTTAACGTTCACGAAGACTATATTAGAGCTACAGTCTGAAAGTGATAGCATGCCCATGTGCTCTTTCAACATTGCCAGCTTATTTATCAGTATACAGAACAACTTAGCCATTGAAATGTAGACATATCACTTGTGCCTTATTCAGTGTTCACCAAACATCATCTCTTTTTCCCTTTCTGGTAGCACAGCAGCTTCACGGTGAGCACTGCTGCCTCACAGGGCCAGAGACCTGAGATAGAGTGGTCAAGAAGGCATATAGTATGCTTGCCTTCATTGGACAGGGTATTGAGTACAAGAACTGTCAAGTCATGTTAAAATTGTACAAGACATTGGTTTGGCTACGTTTAGAATATTGTGTACAGTTCTGGTTGAAACATTATCAAAAGGATGTGGATGCTTTGGAGAGGGTGCAGAGAAGGTTTATGAGGATGTTGCCTGGTATGGAAGGTGCTAGCCATGAAGAGAGATTGAATAGGTTAGGTATGTTTTCTTCAGAAAAAAGGAGATTGAGGGGGAACTGATTGAGGTTTTCAACATCATGAAGGATATAGACAGAATAGATAGCTACAAGCTTTTTCCCAGGATGAAGGATCCCATAATGAGAGGTCACACTTTCAAATTAGAGGTGGAAAGTTTAAGGGGGATACGCGTGGCAAGTATTTTACACGGAGGATCGTGGGTGTCTGGAACGTGTTGCCAGCACAGGTAGTAGAGGCAGGCAGAGTAGATTCATTTAAGATGAGTTTGGACAGATGCATGAGTACATGGGGAGCAGAGGGATACAGATGCTTAGGAATTGACTGACAGATGTAGACAGTAGGTTTGGATCGGCACAGGCTTGGAGGACTTGGAAAGAAGGAAGTTGTAAATTTTCTTTGTTCTCTTTGTTCTTTCCATGTGTACCAAGTCAACTGCCCTATCCTCATCTGCATGCTTGGTCACCTTCTTTGATGATCACAAATCTTATCTCTTATAATCCTTTCCAAAAGCATTCCTACAACAGAAGTAAGGCTAACTGGTCTATAATTACCTGGGCCATTTCTATTGCCTTCTTGAACAAGGGCACAACATGTGCAATCCTCCAGTCCTCTGGCACTAAATCTGCAGACAATGACAACTCAAATATCAAAGCCATAGGCTCTGTTATCTCCACCCTAGCTTCCCAGAGAATCCTCGGAAAAATCCCATCCAACCCAGGGCACTTGTTTACTTTCACTCCTTCTAGAATTGATAACACCCCTTCTTAACTAACCTCGATCCTTTCTAACTAACATCTTGTATCTCATTCTTTTCTACAATATTCTCCCTTTCCTGAGGGAAAACCGATGAGAAATGTTCGTTTAGCACTTCTCTGATCTCCACAGGGTCCACACTCAACTTCCCACTTCAGTCTTTGACTGGTCCTATTCCTACCCTCATCATCCTTTTATTCCTCACACACCTATACAAAGCTTTCGGGTTCTCCTTTATTCTATTTGCTAAAGACTGCTCGTGTCCTCTCTTTGCTCTTCTTAACTCTCTCTTTAAATCCTTCTGACCTGATCTTTAATTCTCCATTGCTTCATCTGAACCATCTTGTCTCATCAACACAAGCCTTCTTCTTCCGCTAACAAGAGAAGACTGTGTGGAGATCGTAGAGTTATGAAACAATTATTTCTCAACTGTTTTCAATCAAGAAAAAAGAGAATATTGTCAAGGAGAAGACTGAGACACAGGGTATTAGACGAGAAAGGATTGAGGTTAGTAAGGAGGTGGTGTTATTAATTCTAGAATGTGTGAAAATAGGTAAGTCCCCTCTGCCAGACAGGATTTATCTGAGGATTCTCTGGGAAGTGAGGGAGGAGGCGGTGGAGCCTCTGGCCTTGTTCTTTGAGTCGTCGTTGTCTACAGTTTTTTTTACCAGGATTGGAGAATTGCAAATATTATGTCCTCATAGAAGAAAGGCAGCAGAGATGACCCAGGTAATTACAGACCAGTGAGCCTTATGTCGGTTGTAGGAAAAGTTTGTAAGAGATAGAATTTATAATCATCTAGCAAGCAACAATTTGATTGGACATAGTCAGCATGATTGCGTCAAAGGCAGGTCATGTTTCACAAACTTCATTGAGCTGTATGTGAAGGTGGCCAAGCATGTGGATAAGGTTAGGGCAGTTGATGTGGTGTACATGGACGAGAGTAAAGCCTTTGATAAGGTTCCACATGATAGGCTGTTGGAGAAAATGTAGAGACATGGGATTGAGGCTGATTTAGCAGTTTGGATTAGAAATTCGCTTTCTGTAAGAAGACAACTAGTGGTGATTGATAGAAAATATTCAGCCTGGAGTTTGATCACTACGGGCGGCACGGTGGCACAGCACGGGCGGCACGGTGGCACAGTTACGGGCGGCACGGTGGCACAGTGGTTAGCACTGCTGCCTCACAGCGCCTGAAGACCCGGGTTCAATTCCCGACTCAGGCGACTGACTGTGTGGAGTTTGCACGTTCTCCCCGTGTCAGCGTGGGTTTCCTCCGGGTGCTCCGGTTTCCTCCCACAGTCACAAAGATGTGCGGGTCAGGTGAATTGGCCATGCTAAATCGCCCGTAGTGTTAGGTAAGGGGTAAATGTTGGGGTATGGGTGGGTTTCGCTTCGGCGGGTCGGTGTGGACTTGTTGGGCCGAAGGGCCTGTTTCCACGCTGTAAATCTAATCTAATCTAATCTAATCACTAGTGGTGTGCCACATGGATCTGTTTTGGGACCATTGCTGTTTGTCATTTTTACACATGACTCAGAGGCAGGCATCGATGGGTGAGTTAATAAGTTGAGAGATGACATTAAAGTTGGTGTAGTGGTGAACAGTGGGGAAGAATGTTCCACGTTGCAGGGAGATTTGGATAAACTGCTGAATTGGGCTGTGAGGTGGCAAATGCAGTTCAATGCAGATAATTATGAGGTGAGTCAGTTTGGTAAGAGTAATAGGAAGGCAGAATACTGGGTCAATGAAAAGATTTTTGGTCATGTGGATGCGGTGAGACATCTTGGTGTCCATGTACATAGATCCCTGAAAGTTGCCACCAGTGCCTATTTATCTGAGAGAACAGTAGTGCCCCAGTATTGGAGAGAGCAAAGCAGTGCCTGTGTATCTGAGAGAGAGCACACCAGTGCCTGTGTGTCTGAGAGTGAATAGCCAGTGCCTCTGAGTCTGAGACAAAACAGTGCATGTGTAACTGATGGATCAGCAGTGCCTGTGTATCCGAGAGACAACAGCAGGGCCTGTGTATATGGTAGAAAACAGTAGTGCCTTTGCACCTGAGAGAGAACACCCATTTCCTGTGTCTCAGAGAGAGAACAGCAGTGCCTGTGTTTACTCAATGCCCTGACTAATGAAAGCCAGTGTGCCAAAAGCCTTCTTCATTGTCAACTTGAACTGTGACTCCACTTTCAAAGAATGTTGCACCTGAACTCCATGATCCCTCTGTTCCATTACAATCCTTAAGGCCCTACTATTCACCATGAAACTCTGACCTTGATTTGAATTGTCAAAATGCAAGACCTCACACTTTCTCTGTGTTAAACTCCATTTGCCATTTCTTGGCCCACTTCCCCAGCTGATGGAGATCCTACTGCAGTTTCTGATAACCATCCTCAATGTCTACAATACAATCTATTTTAGTTTCATCTACAAACTTACTAATCATGCTTTACACATTCTCATCCAAGTCATTGATATAGATAGCAAATGACAATGGGCTGAACATTGAATCCTGAGGCACTCCACAGGCCTCCAGTCTGACAAGCTTCCTTCCATTATTACCCTCTGCTTCTTACCATCAAGCCAATTGAGTATTAAATTTGACAAATCCCCCTGGATTCCCTGTGATCTAACCTTCCAGAGCAGCCTACCATGTGGAACCTTACCAGAGATCTTAGTGAAATCCATACCGATAATGTCGACCACCCTGCTAGCATCAACCTTCCTGGTCACTTTATCAAAGATCTCTAACAGATTTCTGAGGCATATTCTCCCACACATAAAGCCATTCTGACTATTCGTAATCAAACCCTATCTTTCCAAAAGCCTCTCAGGATCTTCTCAAGTACCTTACCTACCACAGATGTTTGGTTTACAGGTCTATAGTTCCAAGGTTTCTCTTTGCAGGCGTTCATGAATAAGGGCAGAACACTCATTACCCCCAGTCTTCCAGGACCTAGCCCCGTGGCTAACGATAATGGAAACCTGTCAGCCAGGGACCCTGCAATTTCTTCTCTAGCTCTTGCAGGAAGGTGTCTCAAACATTTGAGTAACAGGGTGAATGTCGCCATCACACATGAACACCATCCAGTAAATCAATGAGTGGTTTTCTCATTAAAAGAATGCTGTCCCCACTGCAGGCTCCCACCAATGGGAGTGTGAATAAGGTGTTAGTTGAGCATTAATCTTCTAAGGATCTCAATTTCTGGTGGGCAGGAAGAGTGTCCACAGACCGCCCACATTGAAATTCATCTCGCGGAGGGGGGAAGGTGTCAGGGACTTCACCTGCTAATCTCCTGCGTGATGAATACTCACTGTCCCACAGTCTCTATACCTCTGTCCCCAAATCCAAACAAATCCAATGACAAATCAAAGGAATTGTCTTTATTCAGAGAGTGGTCAGGACTTTCCTTCATTGAGGGCACGGAGGTCACTGTAATAGGGGAGGTTAAGGGCAATCAGTGGTTGCAGGAGAGTGGATGGAGATTGATACATGTCTGATGTGATATGTCATTCTGACCTTTGTACATTGTTCATGTTGCTGTTTGAAACTGGTCACTGATACGACAGATTGTTTGCTGGGATGCACCTGCCCCTTTGCCTTGTTTGTTCACTCCTCTATTATTTGGCATCCTTTAAGTAAAACAGAAATTCAGTGTGATAAAACAAAGTTTTATGTTGAACAAAAGTTTGGCTACCTAAAAGTCATAATGTTCTCAGTTATTTTACTGCAGTATTATTGAAACCTAAAAGTACAGAGAAGGACATTTAGCCTTTCATGTTTTGAAACAGCAGACATGCAAAGTCCCACATCTCTAATTTAAAGCTACAAGTTTCTTATCCTTAATGAGCTCTCTGTCTGTCTTCAATTTATTTCTGGAAACAGTTTCCATCACCTTTTCCAGTCAAGTAATCAAAGATCCTGACTACTCTCTGAGTAAGAAAACAATCCTCCTCATCTGTCATCCTAGTGACATCCCACTGATGTTGAACTTCTGGTTATCCACTTCTGAGATTCCTCACATTGAGAATAACTTCCATTGTGTTGAGTGGCATTTTCACTGTGTTCCATAGAACAGAGTTCAAACAGGCCGAGCAACTAAAGACTGGGCATCCATAAGGCACTGTGGGGGACTATCAACAGCAGCAGAATTGTAGTCCAGCACAATCCGTAACCCCATGGTCAGGCATATCCCTCACTCAATCATTTCATTCATGAAGTTGCCAATAAGAAAAGTCGTGTGGGACTGTAAGAATCCGAACATGTACACTGACCAGTGAATAGGAGTTGAGAAATAATTTGGCTGATTTCTTAAAGAATACATCAAGGAAAGGGTACTCCATTTCAGTGGTACATTTCAGCATAAGATGGAAATTATAAAGCATTATAAAGAAATTCTTTAATGCAGATTCAAATCTCACAAACATATCATCTAAATGTTGGAAATATGCAAGGGATAGAAGCTAATTATCATGTCATCAAAGATGCATTATGCATGGTGACTGACAAACCATACTTGGATGCAGTGAAGTTTAAGAACAAATTGTATCGTATACATCATTCGGGAGGGTACCACCTTCACATAAGTCTAACAAGTAATTCACAAATGAATAACATGACACGTAGTTTGTTGCTGGTGGGATGCCAGATGTGTAAGCCCTACATCCTGACGACTGGTGGACCATGTCAGAAAACATATCCATTTGACCAAGCTGCCTGTTCTCAACCAGCCTCTAATGTAATCCTCATTGGAAGTGATTCTGCTTTGGAAATCATTTATTAGATAATCTGAACAACGATAAGTATTAAACTGGAAAGCAATTCAAGATCAACAGCTGGGATGACAGAGTGATACATTTGTGCATGAGCTAGAAGCAACAAATATAATTACGCAGGACCCTGGTTCATGTCGGCCAAAAGGAATGTTTACAGACATTGCACTTCTTTGATGAGCAAGGCATCACTGAGAGAACCAAACCCTGCTGTATCCCCATGGTGACACCCTGACCAATCATAGTCCACCGATCTGGTTTGAAAATTAAGATTGACAGCTAACTGTTTTTGCTGCATCTCCATGGTAATGATGAGCTAGCCAACCAGCATTATCTGCCCATTCTGTGTAAAAAGCTTCAACACCTTTTGCAATATTTTCAAAAGTATGGAACAGATTTCTACCTGTGTGTGAGCAACACAGTTTGTTTGAAATGCTGGGATTACAGTTTGGGATATGGTTGATTACCTTTATTGCATCAGAATTTCATCATAAACAGAGGGGTTAGAAATTTGGTGAGTTGGGTGAATCTCTTTCAAATAATTTAAATATGTTTGACTTTAAAACATAACAATTCAGATTTAACAGACATTCACTAGTGCACAAAACCCAGTTTTGAAAGCTGTTCTTTTAAGAAATCACCACAATTACAGAAATACTGATAAGCTAAGTTATTAAGTTCAAATACACAAAGAAAACAACCGGTTTCTTATTCAACAACAAAATTATTCCATATAAATTCCACAATACACACGATACAGGACCTCAAGTAATAATCACTGTAGTGTTACAGTGCAGAAGGAGGCATTTTGGCCCATCGTTTCTGTTCCAACTTGTTAAATGTTAACTTTTTTTATTCATTTGTGGATGAATGCTAGGTCAGCATTTATTGTCCATCGCTAGTGGCCCAAAGAGCAGTTAAGAGTCCGCCACGTTGCTGTGGATTTGGAGGCCAGAACAGGTAAAGAAGCCAGTTTGCTTTCCTGAAAGATATTAGTGAACAAGTGGTTTTATCCAACAATCAGCAATGGATTCATGTCCATCTTTACTCTCATACTTGCAGATTTTGCTAGAATTCAAATTCCATGATCTGCCATGGCAGCATTTGAAACTGGGTCGAGAGTGTGGTGCTGGAAAAGTATAGCAGGTCAGGCAGCATTCAAAGAGCAGCAGAATCAATGTTTCAGGCAAAAGCCCTTCATCACGAATGAGACTGTGAGCCAAGGAGGTGGTGAGATAAAATTCGGATAAAACTGAGATAAAATTTGAAATTCAGTCCCCACGACATTACCTGGGTCTCTGGATTAACAATCCAGCAATAACACTAATTGGCCATCACCTGGCTTGCAATATTAGATTGTGGTGAATAGCATTTACTGTCTATATTGGAGTGAGCAGCAGTCCCTGTGTATGTCATAGCGAGCATTAATCATTGTGTATGCTGTGCTGCGCAGCAGTTTCTGAGAACATGAAACAAAACAGATGTCCACGATGAATAGCAGTCCTTGCCTGTGTTATAGAGAACAACAGTTCTTGGGTGAATTTCGAACAACATTAGTTTCCGTGTATTTCCATAGAACAGCTATTCCTCTGTATAATTACAGAGAAAGCTGTCACTGTGTTTATTATGGAGAACAGCAGAAACTCCATAATACAGTAAATATATTTTCTACTGAATATCTGACTGTGTATATGAAACAGAACTGCAGACTCTATGTTGATTACAGAGAAGAGCAGTTCCTGTGTGTATTACAGGGAACAGTAGTTTCTATGTTTCTTACGGAGAACAGTTGTCCCGGTGTAAATTGCAGAGAACAGCTGTCCTGGGAATGATGTAGAGAATAGCAATTCCTGGCAATAAAGCAGGGAACAGCAGTGCTTGTCTGTATTGCTTAGATCTGCAGTCCCTATCTATACGATAGAGAAGAACAGTTCTTCTCTATATTGTAGTGATTAGCAGTACCCATGTATATCAACCTTGTGAATAGTACACCAAAGAGCAGTCTCTGCACACCTGAACAGCAATCCCTGTGTAGATTACAAAGAATGGCAGTTCCAGTATATATTAAAAAGGATAGCAGTTCCAGTGCATATTGCAGACAACAGTAGTTCCTGTGTATATTACAGACATAAGCAACCCCTGCGCATATTGAGACCAGCAGTCCCTGTTAATGTTACTGAACACAGAAGTTTCCCTGTAAATGGGAGTGAACATCATGCTGAACCTATGAATTCTAGTTCTGGACTTCCCCACCCCAGGGAAAAGACCTTGTCTATTTATCCGACCCATGATTTGGAGGTGCCAGTGTTGGACTGGCGTGGACAAAGTTAAAAATCACACAACACCAGGTTTATTTGGAAGCACTAGCTTTCAAGGCACTGCGTCTTCATCAGGTGGTCAATTTTATAAACCTCTATAAGGTCACCCCTCAGCCTCTGATGCTCCAGAGTAAACAAACCCCAACCTGTTCAGCCTCTCTCTTGCTCAAATCCTCCAACCCTGGCAACTTCCTTGTAAATCTTTTCTGAACCCTTTCAAGTTGCAAAAAACCCTACCGATAGGAGGGAGATCAGTATTGCGTGCAATATTCCAAAACTGGCCTAACCAATGTCCTGTACAGCCACAACATGACCTCCCAACTCCTATATTCAATGCTCTGACCAATAAAGGAAAATATGACAAACATGTCCTTCACAATCCTTGTCTACCATGATTCTACTTTCAAGGAGATATGAACCTCCACTTCAAGGTCTCTTTGTTCAGCAACACTCCCCAGGACATTATCATTAAGTGTATAAGTCCTGCTCTGATTTGCTTTCCCAAAATGCAGCACTTTGCATTTACCAGATGAAACTCTATCTGCCACTCCTCAGCCCGTTGGCCCATCTCATCAAGATCTCATTGTACTCTGAGGTATATCCTTCACTGCCCACCTCCAATTTTGGTATCATCTGCAAACTTACTAACTCTTCCTTTTGTGTTCACATCCAAATCATTTATATAAATGACAAATTTTTGCAAAGATCAAGAGTTTGTCATTACTTGGAACCCCAGGAGATGGCTGAGATACTAAATGAATACCAATTGTCAGTTTAGTTACTGTAGAGAAAGTAATGGAATCCAGAGAATGCATGAAATAAACTTGAATGTTTTAAAGGCACTTCACATTACAGAAGAAACCATTCAAGAGGTCTTAGAGAATATCCAGGTTGATAAAGCTCCAGGACCTGATCTAATGCATCCCAGAACCTTGTGGGGAATAAGGGAGGAAATGTAGGTCCCTTCCAGAAAGATTTGCATCATCTGTAACTGTGGGAGATGTGCCTGATAACTGGAAGGTGGCTAATGTTGTATATTTAGAGTCATAGTGATGTACAACATGGAAACAGACCCTTCACTCGAACCCGTCCATGCCAACCCGATATCCCAACCCAATATAGTCCCACCTGCCATATCCCTCCAAACCCTTCCTAGTCATATGCCCATCCAAATGCCTCTTAAATTTCACAATTGTACTGCCCTCCACCACTTCCTCTGGCAGCTCATTCCATACATGTACCACCCTCTGTGTGAAAAAGTTGTCCCTTAGGACCCTTTTATATCTTTCCCCTCTCACCTTAAATCTATGCCCTCTCGTTCTGGACTTCCTCCAACCGAGGGAAAAGACTTTGACTCTTTATCCTATCCATGCCCCTCATAATTTTGTAGACCTCCATAAGGTTTACAGCCTCCAATGCTCCAGGGAAAACAGCCCCACCCTGTTCGACCTTTCCCTATCGTTCAAATCCTTCAATCCTGGCAACATCCTTGTAAATCTTTTCTAAACCCTTTCAAGTTTCACAACATCTTGCCTATAGGAAGGAGACCAGATTTGCACGCAATATTTCAACAGTGGTCGAACCAATGTCCTGTACAGCTGCAACAAGACCTCCCAACTCCTGTTCTCAATACTCTGACCAATAAAGGAAAGCATACCAAACACCATCTTCACTATCCTATCTACCTGTGACTCCACTTTCAAGGAGCTATGAACCTGCACTCCAAGGTCTCTTTGTTCAGCAACACTCCTGCGGACCTTACCATTCAGAGTATAACTTCTGCTCGGGTTTGCTTTCCCAAAATGCGGCACCTCGCATTTATCCAAATTAAACTCCATCGCCACCTCTCAGCCCATTGGCCCATTTGGTCAAGATCCCATTGTAATCTGAGGTAACCCTCTTCGCTGTCCACTACACTCCCAATTTTGGTGTCATCTGCAAACTTATTAACTATACCTCTTATGCTCACATGCAAATCATTTATAGAAATGATAAAAAGTAGAGGGCCCAGCACCGATCCTTGTGGCACTCCACTGCTCACAGGCCTCCAGTCTGAAAAACCTTTCAGCCAGTTCTGTATCTAAAAGGCGAGTTCTCCCTGTATTCTGTAACCTTGCTAATCAGTCTCCCCCGGGGAACCTTGTTGAACATCTTACTCAAATCCATACAGATCACATCGACCACTCTGCCCTCATCAATCCTCTTGATGATTTGTATAAGAAAGGTTGTGAGGAGAAATGTGGCATAATGGATCTGTGAGTCTGACTTCAGTTGCGGGTATATTGTTGGACGTGATTATAAAGGATAGGATTTATGGACATTTAGAGAGACAAAATTGATTAGGAATATTCAGCATGGTTTTGGATGAGGGAAATCATGTCTCACAAACCTGATTGAGTTTTTCGAGGATGCTACCAAAAAAGCTGATGACGGCAGAGCAATGGACCCTGTTTATTTGGATTTTAATAAAGCCTTTGATAATGGTAGAACAATCAGCAAATTTAGATCACATGGGATTCAGGTTGAGCTTGCCAATTGGATACATCATTGGATTACCAGCAGGAGACAGGGAGTAATGGTGGAGGGTTGCTTTTTGGACGAGAGGCCTGTGACCAGCAGGGATTGTTGCTGGGTCCTCTTTTGTTTGTTGTTTATATAAATGATTTGGATGAGAATAGACTTGGTGACTTTACGGGTGACACCGGAATTGGTGGCACAATAGGCAGTGAAGGAAGCTTTCCAAGATTAGAACAGGATCATGATCAAATGAACCAATGGCAGATGGAGTTCAATCTGGATAAATGAGAGGTATTGCATTTCGGTACAACAACAAGGATAGGGCTTGTACAATTAATGGTTAGGCCATGTGTAGTGTTGTAGTGCAGTGGGACCCAGGATTGCATGGAAACAATTCTTTCAAGTTTGTGTGACGCCGACAGGCTAATGAAAAAGGTATTTGGCACACTTGTCTTCACTGCTCAGTCTTTGAGTCTAGGAGTTGGGGTGTTATGTGGAGATTATACAGAACACTGATGAAGTGCCTTCTGGAATACTGTGTCCATTTCTGGGTGTCCAGTTATAAGAAGGATGTTCAGAAGAGATTGATGAGAATGTTTGTGGGGATGGAAGTTTTGAGTTATAAACAAAAGACTAGATCGGTGGAGACCTTTTTCACTGGAGTTGAGGAGTTTGAGAGGTGATATGGAAGCAGTTTATAAAATAAGGAGAGATGGGGATAGAGTTGATGGTAGTTGTCTCTTCCCCAAGATGGGGAACTTCAAGACGAGGGGGCACACTTTTCAGGTGAGAGGAGAGAGATTTACAAAAAAGACAGACGGTAATTTTTTGACACAGAAGATGGTTCATGTCTGGAAGGAATTTCCTGAGAAGTGGTCGATATAGGTACAATACAAGATTTCAAAGATATCTGGACAGATGGGTGAATAGGAAAGGTTTGAAGGGCGATGGGAATAGTTTAGTTTGGGATTATGTTTGACATGGACTGGTTGGACTGAAGTGTCTGTTTCTATTAAGTTAGGTAATCTGTTGTGTTTTCGGATAGGTCAAGTTATTCTATATTCTGTTCTTTTTTACTTGTTTCATTCAGTAATCTTACAAATAAATTCTGTTTTGTTTAAAACTACGTGGTTTGACCAACTGCATCTCTCCTGGAATATCGTATTATTCCTGCTGAAAAAAATGATCAAAGTTAGGATCTGGGCTACTTTCCTGAAAGTTTTTGAGGTTGTCTGGCCTGGTCCATACCACAGTGGGGGGGAAAATAATTAATCTGGGTTCCATATTTCCATGTTCCAAGTTTTCTCGCCCTCATTTCTCCTTCAATCCCAATCTCTCCCATTCCCAATGTCTTCCTCAGAATTCCTAAAGTGTGGAATCAGGCCCTTCAGCCCAACAAGTCCACATCAACCCTCGAAAGAGTAAGTCACCTGCACCCATTCCCCATTACTCTACATTTACCTCTGACTAATGCACTTAACCTGCACATCCCTAAGCATTATCAGTAATTTATTATGGCCAATTCACCTGACCTGGACATCTTTGGTTTGTGGGAGGAAACTGGAGGAAACACAGGCAAACACAGGGAGCATGTGCAAACTCCACACAGACAGACGTCCAAGGCTGAAATCAAACCCAGGTCCCTGGCGCAAAGTGGAATCTGTGTACAGCGAGTTAGCTTTGTTAGTGATTGGGGAGGTTAGTGGACAGGGAGTTAAGCATTGTTAGTGATCAAGAAGGCCCCTTCTGTCCACCTTCCCATGTAGACTCTCTTCCTAGAACTGAATACAAATTTTAATCCCAAGAACAATAATACTGCTCTTTTTTGTCAATGGTTTGGGAAATTCCCCAATTACCTTTGTTTTTGCATCACATGGGGCCATTTCTCCATGTCCAAGAGTATGGCTGTAATGGAAAATTATCCATTTATTGTGAAATTTGAAAGAAAATGCTTTACTCAAATTTAATGCTGTGCAGAGCTCTGTAAACAATACTTTGATGAGGTTTGCAGCCAGCTTGTATCTGTTTGAAATTTGTAAACATTCAATTCACCCTTGCGATAGTCAAACTCCACGAAAGCTGAAGCACTTTTATATTCAAGGCCAGGGGATGAGAGAAAAACAACTTGAGTTTTCTCAGTCTGCCCTTCGGAGCATAATAAGGAACAGTATGAAGCAAGTATCTGAACAGCGCTCAGGTACCCATTACATTGAGGCATCTAGCTGAATGTACAGAGGTAAATTCTGACAAATTTAAATTAATTTCCTTTCTTTGCTCTTGCTAACAGTTTAGTCAAGTCAATTTAATTTCCATGACAGGAGCTATCATAGTTAGTGATTGGGGAGGCTGGTGGACAGTGAGTTAGCATTGTTAGTGATTGGGGAGGCCGGTGTACAGGGAGTTAGCATTATTAGTGATTGGGGAGGCCGGTGTACATGGAGTTAGCATTGTTAGTGATTGGGGAGGCTGGTGTACAGGGAGTTAGCATTATTAGTGATTGGGGAGGCCGGTGTACAGGGAGTTAGCATTGTTAGTGATTGGGGAGGCCGGTGTACAGGGAGTTAGCATTGTTAGTGACTGGAGAGGCCGGTGTACAGGGAGTTAGCATTGTTAGTGATTGGGGAGGCCGGTGTACAGGGAGTTAGCATTGTTTGTGATCGGAGAGGCCGGTGTACAGGGAGTTAGCATTGTTAGTGATTGGGGAGGCCGGTGTACAGGGAGTTAGCATTGTTAGTGATTGAGGAGGCTGGTGTACAGGGAGTTAGCATTGTTTGTGATTGGAGAGGCCGGTGTACAGGGAGTTAGCATTGTTAGTGATTGGGGAGGCTGGTGTACTGTGAGTTAGCATTGTTAGTGATTGGGGAGGCCGGTGTACAGGGAGTTAGCATTGTTTGTGATTGGGGAGGCTGGTGTACTGTGAGTTAGCATTGTTAGTGATTGGGGAGGCCGGTGTACAGGGAGTTAGCATTGTTAGTGATTGGGGAGGCTGGTGTACAGGGAGTTAGCATTGTTAGTGATTGGGGAGGCCGGTGTACAGGGAGTTAGCATTGTTTGTGATTGGGGAGGCCGGTGTACAGGGAGTTAGCATTGTTAGTGATTGGAGAGGCCGGTGTACAGGGAGTTAGCATTGTTAGTGATTGGGGAGGCCGGTGTACTGTGAGTTAGCATTGTTTGTGATTGGGGAGGCTGGTGTACTGTGAGTTAGCATTGTTAGTGATTGGGGAGGCTGGTGTACAGGGAGTTAGCATTGTTAGTGATTGGGGAGGCTGATGTACAGGGAGTTAGTACTGTTAGTAACTGGCGTGGCTGTAGTACTGTGAGTTAGCGTTGTTCGTGATTGGGGAATCTGGTGTACAGGGAGTTAGCATTGTAGGAAATAAGAAATGTAGTTTTCTGCAGGCGATATAAAAATGTAGTTGTCGTAAGTGCTAGTGAAATGTAACTTCTGTAGATGGGGGAGGGGTGAGACATTATACAAACGGTCACGGAATCCTTGTAGCATGTAGTATACTTAAGACTAAGACTTTAATGAATATAGAGGGTCTTTTAAAGTAATAGTTTTAAAGAAATAGTTTAAGCTAGGGAAATAACTATGACGTGTTGTAGCAAGAGTATTTCAATATGATAAGAATAGCAAGTATAGGAATGTAGACATCCAGGCACGACTTGGTACAAAGATAAGGAAATTGAATAAAAAGTGAGGTAACTGACTTGTGATAGGATCAATGAGAAAGAGGAGACATGATTCAGCAACTCCCAAACCAGACAAAGAAAGTTAATAATCATACAACACCAGGTTATAGTCCAACAGGTTTAATTGGAAGCACACTAGCTTTCGGAGTGCTGCTCCTTCATCAGATGAGAATCACTTGCTCCGAAACTAGTGTGCTTCCAATTAAACCTGTTGGCCTATAACCTGGTGTTGTGTGATTATTAACTTTGTACACCCCAGTCCAACACCGGCATCTCCACATCAGACAAAGAAAGGCAACATGCTCTTTTACAGCGCATTTCTTCCGGACCATCGAAGTGTTCAAACTTGCAAGTTTGTAATAAATTGCCCTTGTTTCCAAGGCTTTGTCTCTGGCTGATTTATAAGTGTTTCTCACAGCATTATTAGGGATTGGGGAGGCTGATGTACAGTAAGTATTGTTAGTGTTTGAGGAGCGTTGGGGCAAAGTTCACATTATTTGCCTGGAAGCCATTTTCCTGACTTGGCTGAGAGTTCCATTTTATGTCCCCAGCCAGAACTTTGCTGGCTCTGCATGCCTTCCTATGAGGTAATGTGAAAGGTTGTCCTGACCTTCCTTCTCAAGATAGTGCCTCCTCCGTTTGCTGAATGATCAGCGCAGGCTGTAGAACTAGTCAAGTTGACATAGACTTTCCAATTAGTCTCCTTTCCTTCTCTAGTTATTGCCTCTTCACCGTCATTCAGCCAATTGGGGATATCTCTGCTCAGTGATAGCAGTCTGTGTAATCACAGCAAGTGGTGATACCGTTTGATCTGTCCACTTGTAGAATGCCGAATAGTGCTTTAGTTTTGAACTTTATGACTAACCTATAATTTCGTACCAACTTGTAACCATACCATGCCAAGCCGTGTAATTAATGATCAGCTCCTAGCTGTTTTCTTTATATAATCCTGTAATATCCTGATGTACTTCGGAATAACACCAAGCCACAGTTAGGAAGGTGAATTCCCCATGATATATCGTGTCATAAACTAATCAGTTCGCAAGGTCCGAGTCTGAGAGTTTTCTTCAACAGACCACTACAACATAGAACATGACAGTGCAGGACAGGCCCTTTATGGAACCACTCGTTAGACTCAGAACCTAGAACATTATAGCGCATGAAAGGCCGCATTTGGAACTCTCGGCTATTAAAGGAAGCTGGACTATTACAACATATAACATTACAGCGCAGTACATGTCCTTCATAGAACCACTTGTCTAATAAGGAAAGTTAGACTCACAGGAGCTAGTAAATCACAGCACAGTGCCATCCCTTTGTGGAACCACTTGGCTAATAATAGATGCTCGGCTCAAAGAACATAGAAAATAATCGGGTGCTCCGGTTTCCTCCAACAGTCCAAAGATGTGCAGGTTAGGTGAATTGGCCATGTCAAATTGCCTATAGTGTTAGGTGTATTAGTCAGAGGGAAATGAGTCTGGGTGGGTTACTCTTCGGAGGGTCAGTATGGACTGGTTGGGCCGAAGGGCCTGTAGGGAATCTAATCTAATCCAATCTAATTACAGCGTATTACATGCCCTTCATGGAACCGCTTGGCTAATAATGGAAGTTAAACTAATACAACATTAGTTTATTAGTTACAATGCAGTACAAGCCCTTTATGGAAATGCCCGGTTAATAAAGGATGTTAGATTAATATAACAAGTAACCCTCATACAGCATAGGACATTACAGCGCAGTTCAGGCCCTTTCTTGAACCACTCGTCTAACAAAGAATATTAAACTCATAGGATATATTACATTACATTACAATACAGTGCCTTTATGCAACCGCTCGGCTAATAAAGGATGTTAGACTCATAGAACATAGAACATTACAGCACAGTACAAGCCCTTAATAGAACCGCTCGGCTGATGAAGAAAATTTGGCTCACAGGATATAGTATATACTGATGAAGGGCTCTGGCCCGAAACGTCGAATTTCCTGTTCCTTGGATGCTGCCTGACCTGCTGTGCTTTAACCAGCAACACATTTTCAGCTCTGATCTCCAGCATCTGCAGACCTCACTTTTTACTATAGTGTATCACAGCACAGTAGGAGGAACCACTTTGTAGGAGGAACCAGTAGCCCTTTGTGGAACCACTCGGCTGATAAAAGATGTTGTTAGTCTTATAGAACATAGGACATTACAGCGCAGTACAGGAGCTTTATGGCATCGTTCGGCTAATACTGGACATTTGACCCATAGAACATAGAAAACCACAGTGCAGTACAGGCCCTTTATGAAACCATTAGTTAGACTCATAGAACGTAGAGCATTACAGCTCAGTCCATGCTCTTTCTGGAACCACTCAGCTACTAAAGGAAGTTATACTAATACAACATCGAACATTACAGCTCAGTACAGGTCTGTGGAACCACTCAGCTAATAAAGAATGTTGGACTCATAGGACATTTTACATTACAGTGCAATACAGTCCATTTATGGAACCGCACGGCTATTAAAGCAAATTAGACAACTTGGACATGATCGCGCTGTATAGCCCCTTTACAGAACCACTCGGCTAACAAATGCAGTTAGAACTAATGCAACGATGAGCATGACAGCGCAGCACCAGACGCTTAATGAATTGCTCAGCGAATGTCCGATTGTGTGAAATCTGATGTAAAAATGCTCCTAGGTGATTGAGACAAGTGGAATTAATGGGCTATTATGTGGCAGATGAAGAACAACATGCAGATGAGACAAACCTTGTGCGAAGATTTGTTGTTGTGGTTCTGTTCGCCGAGCTGGGAATTTGTGTTGCAGACGTTTTGTCCACTGTCTAGGTGACATCCTCAGTGCTTGGGAGCCTCCTGTGAAGCGCTTCTGTGATCTTTCCTCTGGCATTTGTAGTGGTTTGAATCTGCCGCTTCCGGCTGTCATTTCCAGCTGTCCGCTGCAGTGGCTGGTGTATTGGGTCCAGGCTGATGTGCTCATTGATTGAATCAATGGATGCGTGCCATGCCTCTAGGCCATGTAGATGTGATATTGTGCACTTTGTTGTGAAAAACAACAGCAGCATATCATTTGAAAAAATAATTTGCTGAAATGTATTAATCTATAATGGAACTTACGCTGTATTTTTGTTTCTTTCTGTGCCAACATCTGAGCTCCATGAAGAGCAGTGAGTTATAAATCCAGACGTCAATACTGGGAATGGAATTAGCACTCAGACCAGAATATATTGATCCACCAAGTGGAGAGTTGTAACATTGAAAAGGACCTGGATCTCGCTGTACTCCAATCACTGAAAGCAATATTTCCGGAACAGAACACAGTTAGGAAAATAAATGGTGTGTTGAACTTCATTAAAATGGGATTTGAGTCCAGAAGTGAGTGTGTCTTACTACAGGTGTACAGGGCCTTGGTGTGACCCCATCTTGAACATTGTGCAGTATTGTGTGTAGTTTTGGTCTCCTTACCTAATAAAGGGCAAACCTCACATTGAGGGAGTGCAGTGAAGGGTGAGTAGATTGTTCTCTGGGATGACAGGCTTGTTGTTGGAGCAGAATTTGGGATGAGAGGGCCTGTATTCCATGGGGTTTAGGAAAATGAGTGGATATCTCAGTGAAATATATAAATCTCTGACAGGGTGACACAGTTTGGAAGTAGGGATGGTAATTCCTCTGACTGGGAAGTCTAAAATAAGGGACCTCAATATTAGGTGCAGACGGCCACTCCACATTGAGATGAGAATAAATGTCTGCTCTCAGAGACTGGTGAACTTGGGCAATTCTCTCCTAGATCAGGCTGTGGGAGTCAAGGCACTGAATATAAATAAGGATTTCTAGACACTAAAGTAATGGCGGAGATCAGGAGAATGCTGTGGGGATAGAGGATCAGCCATCATAACAGATCCCGTGTGTTCCCGTGGGACGCTGTGTTATTGAAAATTGTACAATATCAATAATGGACACTGTAGGAAACAAACAGTGTAAGTAAGAAACCGCCAAAAACAACTAAAATTCAAAACAAAAATAACAGTTGCCGAACAAAAATGCTAGTTCAGTTTAAGTAACTCTTTAAATCATACAGTGTAATGAAATAATATAGTAAATGTAACACTTTCACACTACAGTCACTGACTACAGCAATGTATCTTTCACCAAAATCTTCACCAGAAAGCACATGAACCGACTGAACACTGTGATGGCGATGCGGAATTCCAGTTCTCCCCAAGATCTCCACCACCCCCCCTCTCCTCGTTTGAAATAAAGTTCTTTCTAAATGTAGACTACGATTCCCAGTTTCAGGCTGAGTTTCAAGGCTTGCAGAGCGGATTGCATTCCTGTTTTACCTGAACACACTGAGGGTGCATTTTGCAGACAGAAGATCCTGAGGCTGGGATTTGCTGATCAGCTGCTACCGGGGATTGAATCACGTCACGAGAAGCTCACTCTTTCGCACAAAGGTCCACAATTCACTAATCATGTTACAGCCACATCACAATAATATATACGCATTATGGGAGAACGTTAATGGGTGAGCAAAGTCAAAGGACCCAAGGAACTAATGCAGTTTACATTTCCTGATGGCAATCCCATTAAGGGAGATGTACGTTGTGTGGGAAAGGTACGTTGAGGAGAGGTTCAGCCATGATCTAGAATGGGGGAGGGCTCAAAGTGTTGAATGATCTATTCCTTTCCCAAAGTTTCTGTTCAATCTGTGGGAAAGCTCTCAGATGTTAGGAAGGAGGTCTCTGCAGGATCGACAAGACTGTGTTTCCCGTTCCCTTTTCTGATACTGAGCCTGGGGCCGGGTGTTCTTATTGGCTTTATCCTTTAAGTCCTCAGAACAGTTTGGTACAATTGAGTAACTTGCTTGACCATTTCAGAGACCATTGCAGAGGTTATCACATGTCTGTGTGTCTGGAATCACTTTTAGGCCAAACCAGGAAAGGACGGGTGATTCACTTCCAGAAAGCACATTAGTGAAATAAATTGCAGTTTACAATCAGCATTACCTTCAAGGTCACGATTACTGACACCAAATTTTACATCTCGCTATTTTATTAATTATATCTTCCACCAGCTGCCATAGTATTAGGTCTGGATTAGTAATCCAGTGATATTTCCACAACTGCACCATCTCCACATGGGGACCTGTCGGAAACCACACTGAGCAGGTTATTTCTGTGCTGTATGACAGCTCTGTCAAAAAGACCTCCCACCAATTCGACTGTTGTGAAGGGACTGAGGAGGTGATGATTGTTCACATTGTAATTATGCCCCTCTTAGAGGACTGGATAGAGTTGAGTAATCTTCCACATCGCCAGGGAGATGTCAGAGTTAGAGCTGGAATGGAACAGCTTCCCCAGGGACACGCTTGTTGTGCAGCACAAGACTTCAGTGCTATTGCAGGAATGGGGTCAGGGCCCATTGCCATTGTTGTATTTACCGTGTTTAGCTGTTCCTTCATGTCACGTGCAGTAAATCAAATTGTTTGAAGTCTGGCATCTGTGATTTGTGGGCATCATGAGGATGGTGCGGTGGATCATCCACTCAACACTTCTGGCTGAGGATGGTGCAGATGGTATATCCTTGTCTCTTACACTGATATGCAGGCTGTTCCAGTATATAGGAGGGGAATATTTGTGGAGTAGTCTCCTCCAGTGAGCTGTTAAAATGGTCCAGCACCATTCCTGACTGAACTACACAGAACAGCATAGCTTCGATCTGATCTTTTTTTTCTTGGATTCATTGCACCCTCTCTATCAGATGTTAGTTCTGCTGTTTGGAATGTAAACAATCAAGTGCAGTAGGTTTAACAGGTTACCATCAGAAGTTTCATGAAGCTTCAGGACCAATGAATTTGTACACCTTGTGTTACTGTTCACTTCTGGTGTATGGAAATCCATGTCAGACACTTGCCTAAACAAGAATGGCAGTATCTGTGGAGTGAAAGCAGGTTTAATCTTTCGGGTCCTGTGACTATTCATCAAAGCTCCTGGTGTCTCCAACAATTTTTGTTTTTGTTCCAGATTTCCAGTATCCACTGGTCTTTGCTATATTGAAAATATATTGAAAATATGTTGTGTGACTTTTCAATTTTGAAGGATCTCAGTGGGTCTGGCAACATCTGCAGAGAAAAATAATTAATGTTAATGTCTCAAGTCCAGTGTAAAACTTCTTCAGAAGTGAAAAGTGCTAATACCGGAATAAAGGCCTGTACTGCGCTGTAATGTTCTATTTCATATTAGCCTAACTTTGTTTATGGGACGAGTGGTTCCATGAAAGGCCTGTACTGTGCTGTAATGCTCTATCTTGTATTTGTCAAACTTCCGGTATTAGCCGAGAGGTTCCATCAATGGCCTGTATTGCTCTGTAATGTTCTATTTTGTATTAGTCTAACTTTCTTTAACAGCCGAGCGGTTCCACAAAGGGCCTGTATTGCACTGTAATGCCCCATGTTCTATGAATCTAACTTCTTTTATTTGCCAAGCGGTTCCATAGACGGCCTGTATTGCGCTGTAATGTTTTATGTTGCATTTGTCAAACATCCGGTATTAGCCGAACAGTTCTATAAAGGGCCTGTATTGTGCTGTAATGTTCCATGTTCTATGAGTCTTATTTCCTTTATTAGCCAGGCATTTTCATAAAGGTCCTGTTCTGTGCTGTAATGTTTCAGATTGTATTAGACTAGTGTCCATTATTAGCCAAGTGGTTCCATAAAGGACCTGTATTGCGCTATAATGTTTTATTTTCTCTGCATCTAACTTCCATTATTCTGTGAGCGGTTCCACAAAGGGCCTGTACTGGGCTGTAATGTTCTGAAATGTATTAGTTAATTTCCTGTATCAGCTGAGTGGTTCCATAAAGGGTCTGTGCTGCGCTGTAACGCTCCATGTTCTATGAGTCTAACTTCCATTATTAAGCAAGCGGTTCCATGCAGGGCCTGTCCTGCGCTCTAATGTTCTATGTTGTATTAGTCTAGTGTTCATTATCAGCCGAACGGTTCCATAAAGTGCCTGTTCTGCGCAGTAATGTTCCTTGTTCTATGAGTCTTATTAGCCAAGCATTTCCATAAAGGCCCTGTACTGCACTCTAATGTTCTCTATTGTATTAGTTTATCGTCTGATATTAGCCGAGCGATTCCATATAGGGCCTGTATGACATTGTAATGGTTTATGCTCTCTGAGACTACCATCCTTTGTTCGCCGAGCAGTTCCATTAAGGGACTGTACAGCGTTGTAATGTTCTATGTTGTATTAGTCATAATTCCTTTATTAGCCGAGAGGTTCCATAGATGGCCTGTACAGCGCTGTAATGTTCTATGTTGATTTGTCAAACTTCCTGTATTAGCCAAACAGTTCCATAAAGGGCATGTATTGCTCTGTAATGCCCCATGTTCTATGAGTCTAATTTCCTGTATTAGGCGAGCGGTTCCATCAAGTGCCTGTACTGCGCTGCAATGCTTTATGTTCTGTGAGTCTAATGTCCATTATCAAGCAAGCGGTTCCATAAAGGTCCTGTACTGTGCTGTAATGTTCTATCTTGTATTTGTCATATTTCCGGTATTAGCAGAGCAGTTCCATAAACAGCCTATACAGCGCTGTAATGCTCCGTGTTAAATTTGTCAAACTTCCTTTATAAGCCGAGCGGTTCCGCAAAGGGACTGTACTGCGCTGTAATGCTCTATCTTCTATGGGTATAACTTCCTGTATTAGCTAAGCGGTTGTGGGCGGCACGGTGGCACAGTGGTTAGCACTGCTGCCTCACAGCGCCAGAGACCCGGGTTCAATTCCCGACTCAGGCGACTGACTGTGTGGAGTTTGCACGTTCTCCCCGTGTCTGCGTGGGTTTCCTCCCACAGTCCAAAGATGTGCGGGTCAGGTGAATTGGCCATGCTAAATTGCCCGTAGTGTTAGGTAAGGGGTGAATGTGGGGGTATGGGTGGGTTGCGCTTCGGCGGGTCGGTGTGGACTTGTTGGGCCGAAGGGCCTGTTTCCACACTGTAAGTAATCTAATCTAATCTAATCCATAAAGCGCCTGTGCAGTGCTGTAATGCTCCATGTACTATGAGTCTAACTTCCATTATCGAGCAAGTGGTTCCATATACATCGTGTCCTGCTTTGTAATGTTCTATGTTGTATTAATCTAGTGTTCATTATTAGCTGAGCGGTTCCATAAAGGGCCTGTACTGCGCTGTAATGTCCCATGTTCTATTTGTCTAACTTCCTTTATTAGGCGAGCATTTCCATAGACGGCCTGTACAGCGCTGTAATGTTCTATGTTGTAGTTGTCAAACTTCTGGTATTAGCCGAGCGGTTCCATAAAGGGCCTGTATTGCGCTGTAATTTTCGTTGTTTATTGAGTCTTATACCAGACATGTGGACACTATTTAAGAAGCAGTTGTTGTGAGTGATGCACAAATTTGTTCCTCTGAGACGGGTAAGAAGGGGTAAGATTAAGGAAGCTTGGATGACGAGAACAGAGGAACTCCTCATCAAAAGGAAGAAGGCAGCTTATGTAAGGTAGAGGAAGCAAGGACATAGCACAGGTTTAAAGGATTACAGGCTTGCTAGAAAGGAGCTCAGAAATTGACTTAGGAAAGCCGGGAAGGGACACGAAAAAGGCTTGGCAAGAAGGTTTAGTGAGAAACCCAAAGGCGTTTTACTCATACGTGAGGAATAAGAAAATGATCAGGGAGAAGGAAGGGCCGATCAGGGATAGAGGGAACTTGTGCGTGGAGTCTGAGCAGATAGGGAAAGCCCTAGATGAGATTTTTCCTTCGGTTTTCACCAGGGAAAGGGAACTTGTTATAAATAAAAACTGAGAGGAGCTGGGGTACAGTCTTGACCAGATCAAAATTGATGATGTTGATGTGCTAGAAACTTTGGAAAACATTAAGATTGATAAGTCCCCAGAGCCAGACCAGATTTATCCTAGGCTGCTCTGAAGCAAGAAAGAAGGTTGCTAAGCCACTGGCCAGGATATTTGCCTCCTCACTCTCCACAGGAGTCGTACCGGAGGATTGGAAGGAGGCGAATGTTGTTCCTCTTTTCAATAACAGTTATAGGGAAATCCCTGGAAATTACAGAGCAGTCAGTCTTACGTCTGTGGTCAGCAAAGTTTTGGAAAGAATTCTGAGGGATAGGATTTATGAATACTTGGCAAAGCATAGTGTGATTAAAGGCAGTCAGCATGGCTTTGTGAGGGGCAGGTCATGCCTCAGAAATCTTATTGAGTTCTTTGAGGAGGTGTCAAGACAGGTCGACGACGGTCAAGCATTGGATGTGGTGTGTATAGATTTCAGCAAGGCATTTGATAGGGTTCCCCATGGTAGGCTCATTCATAAATTCAGGAAGTATGGGATACGGGGAGATTTGGCTATCTGGCTTCAGAATTGGCTGGCTGACAGAAGGCAGAGAGTAGTTGTAGATGGTTGTAGATGGAAAGTATTCTGCCTGGAGGACAGTGTTGAGTGGGGTCCCGCAGAGCTCTGTTCTTGGGCCTCTGCTCTTTGTAGTTTTTATAAATGACTTGGATGAGGAGGTTGAGGGGTGGGTTAGTAAATTTGCAGATGACACAAAGGTTAGAGGTGTTGTAAATAGTATGGAGGGTTATTGCGCGTTGCAGTGCGACATAGACAGGATGCAGAGCTGGGCTGAGAAAAGGCAGGTGGAGTTCAACCGGG
This sequence comes from Hemiscyllium ocellatum, assembly GCF_020745735.1. NCBI lineage: Eukaryota > Metazoa > Chordata > Chondrichthyes > Orectolobiformes > Hemiscylliidae > Hemiscyllium > Hemiscyllium ocellatum. Next base: position 48,957,998 of record NC_083435.1, on the reverse strand, counting down.
ATAAATGCGAAGTGATGCATTTTGGAAGGTCGAACTCGAATGCTGAATATAGGATTAAAGACAGGATTCTTGGCAGTGTGGAGGGATCTGGGTGTGCAAATACGTAGGTCCATCAAAGTTGCCACCCAAGTGGATAGGGTTGTTAAGAAAGCATATGGTGGTTTGGCTTTCATTAACTGGGGGGTAGAGTTTAAGAGCTATGAGGTTTTACAGCAGCCCTACAAGTCACTAGTGAGGCCACACTTGGAATATTGTGTCCAGTTGTGGTCGCCCTGTTATAAGAAAGATATAGAGGCTTTGGAGAGGGTGCAAAGAAGGTTTACCAGGATGCTACCTGGACTGGAGGGCTTGCCTTATGGAGAAAGGTTGAATAAGCTCGGACTTTTCTCTCTGCAGAGAAGGAGGAAGAGAGGAGACCTGATAGAGTTGTATGAGAGTGTGTGAGAGCAGAAAAGACAGGCAGACAGGGAGAGAGAGAGAGATAGCATCAGGAGATGGAAAAAGAAGGGGAGAATGGGAGAGGAAGGGAGAGATGCAGATGGAAAGAGAGGTGGGAGACAGTGGGATGTGAGAGAAAGAGAGAGGGGGAGGGGAAGACATAGCTGTAGGAAGTGGGGGAGAGAGATAGACCACGATGGAGAGATAGGGCACAGGGAAGAGGGTGAAAATGTGAGAGAGAGGGAGAGACAGTGAGGGATAAGGTGAGGTGGAGAGGAAGAGAGTGTGTGAGAGGGAGACGTAGAGGGTGTGTGTTAGAAAGAGAGAAAGCGAGTGTGTGAGTGAGAATTTATGAGAGACAGTATGTGTGAGAGAGGGTGAGAATGTGAGAAAGAGAGATGGTTAGAATCTGAGGGGGGGGGGGAGACTGAGAGAGAGAGAGACAGAGAGACAGACAGACAGAGACAGAGTGTGTTTCTGAGAGAAAAGGTGAGAATGTGAGATAGAGAGAGGATGAAAGTGTGTGTGTGAGACAGAGAGGGTGAAATTGCATGAGAGTGAGAGAGCAAGATTGTGTGTGTGTGTGTGTGTGAGCGAGAGAGAGAGAGAGAGAGCAAGAATGTCTGAGAGAGATAAGAGTGTGAGAAAGAGGGAGATGATGACAGTCTGAGAGAGATCAAGGACAACAGTGTGAGTGTGAGAGAAAGAAAGAGAGAGAGAAGGGGGGTGAGATTGTGAGACAAAGAGAGAGAGGGTAGATCCAGGAGAATAAATCACAATCTTCTCAGGGGAAGAGCAGGATTCCCCTCGCTGAGACCGATGGATGAACAAAGACTGTCCCTACCAAAGTAGACCGTCAAAGGTTGGAAGAGGTCAGGATTGAACACTCCTCTACTGCAGCACAACAGCTGTAGAACCAGGAAAACACTCTCAGCTACTCCTGATTGGAAATTGTCTTTCTTTATCCAGTTGAATCTTGTATTGAATCTGAAACTTCTTAACGAAGTGAATAAACTCTGCAAGTGAGCTGTGGCCACAAACTTCCCAAACCCACCAGACACAGACCGGTGAAGGATGGAGGTTTTAGTGAGATGCGAGGGAGAATTTATCCTGATGTCCCAGCAATTATCTCTCCTGTAACCAACAGCGCCTGGGAAAAATAAAACTTGATGTGGTCCTGATGACATTGTTGTTGTGGCATCAGTTCGGAGCTGAGTGCTGTTCTGTGTTTTCAAACAGTTGGAGGCACTGGATGGTAAAAGGATGTCTCTGGATAAGGGCAGGATGATGTGATCATTAATAGACAGCAGGCACTCATCATCAGCGACAGACCGAACTATACAGGAGAGCCTTGTTTCCCCAGAGACTGGTGGTGGGAGGGGCCACAGAGTAATGCTGACCAATGAGGGCACACCCAGATACTGTTGCCCCTTCCATCCCTATGCACCGTCTTTTGTCGTGATCTGGAGATTGGTAATGGCTGTCCTAGTACCCATCAGGCTGGGGTGCCCCACTCAATGCCACCTCGAGCAGTCAAGCTGTGGATCTGGGTGCTGGCAGTGTCACGGTGGGGTTGGAAGGTGGGGAGATTGTGCCTGATGTTGGGAGTAGTGCCCGAGAGCATGGACAGAGGGAGCGGGGTTATAATAGAAACAAGAGACCCATGGATAGAGGGAGAAGGGTCTTTCATAGAAAGGTGGGAGCATGGATAGAGGGAGGGGGGCTTTCATAGAAAGATGGGAGCATGATAGAGGGAGAGGGGGCTTTCATAGAAAGATGGGAGCATGGATAGAGGGAGAGAGGGCTTTAATAGAAAGATGGGAGCATGGATAAAGGGAGAGGAGGCTTTTAGAGAAAGAAGAGGCACATGGATAGAGTGTGAGGGGGCTTTTAACGAAAGGGAGGGACAGTTGGCTTTTATAGACAGAGAGACAGTGGGCTTTTCTAGGAAGATGGGAGCATAGACAGAGGGAGAGGGAGCATCTATGGAAAGATGACACATATGGACGGGGGGGGGGTTTATAGAAAGATCGGGGCATGGATAGAGGGAGAGTGGGCTTTTATAGTAGGATGAGGCACATGGACAGTGGTGGGGGGCTTTTATTGAAAGATGAGACACATGGATAGAGGGAGACGGGGCTTCTATGAAAATATGTGAGCATGGATAGAGGGACGGGGGCTTTTATAGAAAGATGAGGCACATGGAATGATGGAGAGGGGGCTTTTATAGAAAGATGGATGCATGGATAAAGGGAGAGGAGGCTTTTACAGAAAGAAGAGGCACATGGATAGAGTGTGAGGGGGCTTTTAACGAGACATAGAAGCATGGATATTGGGAGAGAGGGGCTTTTATACAAAGATGAGGCACATGGATAGAGGGAGAGGGGACTTTTATAGAAATATGGGGGCATGGATAGAGGGAGAGGGGGCTTTTATACAATGATGAGGCATATGGATAGAGGGTGAGGGGCCTTTTAAAGAAAGATAGGTGCAAGGATAGAGGGAGAGGGGGCTTTTATGGAAAGATGGGAGCATGGATGGGGGGAGCTTTTATACAAAGATGGGGCATGGATAGATGGAGAGGGTTTTTTTATAGAAAGATAGGGCATGGATAGAGGGAGAGGGGCATTTTATAGAAAGATGGGCACAGGAATAAAGGGAGAGGGTTTTTTTTCATGGAAAGCTGTGAGCATGGATAGAGGGAGAGGGGGCATTGGTAGGAAGATGGGGACATGGATTCAGGGAGAGGGAGCTTTTATAGAAAGATGGAGTATGGATAGAGGGAGAGGTTGATTTTATAGAAAGATGGGGGAATGGATAGATGGAGAGGGGGCTTTTATATCAAGATGAGACACATCGACAGAGGGTGAGGGAGCTTTAATAGAAAGATGGGAGAATGGATTGAGGGAAAGAGGGCTTTTATAGAAAGATGGTGGCAAGGATAGAGGGAGAGGGGAATTTTATAGAAAGATGAGGGACATAGACAGCAGGTGAGGGGATCTTTTAAAGAAAGATGGGAGCATGGATTGAGGGAGACAGGGCTTTTAAAGAAAGATGAGTCACATGGATAGAGGGAGAGTGGGCTTTTATAGAAAGATGGGGCATGGATAGAGGAAGAGGGGTTTTAATAGAAAGATGGGGGCATGGATAGAGGGAGAGGGGCTTTTATAGAAAGATGGATCATGGATGGGGGGCTTTTATAGAAAGATGGGTCATGGATAGAGGGAGAGGGAGCATTTCTAGAAAGGTGAGCTACAAGGACAGAGGAAGAGGGGGCTTTTATAGAAAGATGTGGGCATGGATAGAGGGGGTGGGCTTTTATAGAAAGATGGATCATGGATAGAGGGGAAGGGGCTTTTATAGAAAGATGGGCCATGGATAGAGGGAGAGGGGGCTTTTATACAATGATGAGGCACATGGATAGAGGGTGAGGGGCCTTTTAAAGAAAGATGGGAGCATGGATTGAGGGAGGGGGGCTTTTATACAAAGATGGGGCATGGATAGATGGAGAGGGGGCTTTTATAGAAAGATGGTGTGTGCATAGATGGAGAGAAGGCTTTAATAGAAAGATGAGGCACATGGACAGAGGGTGAGGGGGCTTTTAAAGAAAGATGGGATATGGATAGATGGCGTGGGGTCTTTTATAGAAAGATGGGGCATGGATAGAGGGAGAGGGGGCTTTAATAGAAAGATGAGGCATGGATAGAGGGAGAGGGGGATTTTATAGAAAGATGGGAGCATGGATAGAGGGAGACCAGCTGTTATAGAAAGATGATGCACATGGACAGATGGTGAGGAGGCCTTTGAAGAAAGTTTGGTGCATGGATAGAGGCAGAGGGGGTTTTGATAGAAAGTTGTGGCATGGATAGAGGGAGATGGGGCATTGATAGGAAGATAGGGGCATGGATAGAGGGAAAGGGATCTTTTATACAAAAATTTGGGGCAAGGATAGAAGGAGAGCATGCTTTTAAAGAAAGATGGGGGCATGGATAGAGGGAGAGGGGCTTTTATAGAAAGATGAGGCACATGGACAGAGATTGAGGGAGCTTTTACAGAAATTGGGGCATGGATAGATGGAGAGGGGGCTTTTATAGAAGTTTGGGGAATGGATAGAGGGAGAGGAGACTTTTATAGAAAGATGGGGTATGGATAGAGGGTGAGGGGGCTTTCATCGAAAAATGGGGCATGGATAGAGGGAGAGGGGGCATTCATAGAAAGATGGGGGCGTGAATAGAGGGAGAGGGAGCTTTTATAGAAAGAAGGGTGCATGGATAGCAGGAGTGGGGGCTTTTATAGACATATGGGAGCATGGATAGAGGGGGAGTGGCCTTTTATAGAAATATGGTAGCATGGATAGAGGGAGAGGGGGCATTTATAGAAAGATGGGATAATAGATAGAGGAACAAGGGGCTTTTATGGAAAGATGAGGCACATGGACAGAGGGGGAGGGGGCTTTAATAGAAATATGAGAGCACGGGTAGAGGGAGAAGGTGCATTGATTGAGGGAAACGGATCTTTAATGGTAAGATCAGGCATGGAAAGATAGAGGGGGGCTTTTATGGAAAGATGGAGGCAAGGATAGAGGGTGAGGGGCATTCCTAGTGAGATGGTGGCATTCATAGTGAGATGGGGGCATGGTTAGAGGGAGAGGGAGAAAGATGAGGCACATGGAAAGTGGGTTTTTATAGAAAGATGAGACACATGGATAGAGGGAGAGGGGGCTTTTATAGAAAGATATGACGCATGGACAGAGGGAGTGATGGCTTTTATAGAAACATGGGGGCATAGATAGAGGGAGAGGAGGCTTGTATAGAAAGATGGTAGTATGGATAGTGGGAGAGGGGGCTTTAATAGAAAATGAGGCATAGATAGAGGGAGGGGGGATTTTATAGAAAGATGAGGGACATGGACAGAGGAAGAAGGGGCTTTCATTGAAAGAACGGGAATAGATAGAGGGAGAGGGTGCTTTTATAGCAAGGTGAGGCACATGGATAGAGGCAGGGGGACTTTATGGAAAAATTAGGCTCATGAATAAAGGGAGAGGGGTCTTTTCTGGAAAGATAGGGCCCATGAACAGAGGAAGATGGGGCTTTTGAAGAAATATGGGGTATAGATCTAGGGGGCACTTTAATGAGGGTTGAGGAGAATGAAGCTGCATGGGTGGGAGTGCACTTTGACTAGGGGTGGAGGGAAGGAGGCGAAAGTGGATGTAAGCTGAAAAACTACAGGGGGTGGCCCAAAATTGTGGGAGGGGCAGAACCCTCAGGCATTTAATGTGGATATAACCTCCTCCTGGTCTGAGATATGGGGCCCCAGTAGGGTTATATACAGGACTTGGAGAGTGATCAAGAGGGCCTTTTATGCCCTGGTGGGAGTCATGGAGGTGGAAGGTTCAGGGGCTTCAATAACGCTGCACGGGGTGAGGGGTAATTACCAGTATTCAAGCCCTGGGGGAGAGAGTCTGAGGGGCAAAATGTCAGAAGAATGACCACGCCCCACTCCACCTGACACACCCCTTTCCAGTCAGACCCCACCCCTAACCACCCCGCCACTAACCCAGGTCCCACCCACACACCCAGACCTTCCCCCAAATAATACAAGTCAAAATTATTGCATCCGACGTACCATTTAATCGCTTAGAATTAGCGGCAATGCCGTTTTAGAAAAGCAAGCTCCTATTTATTATATTTGAGGGAAAAGGAGAACACATGACCATCTTCAAAGTATTTTTTAAAAAGAACACGCTTCTTCCTCCCGCAGGAACGTCCTGCTTTCCTGTAATTCAATGGATTCCTCTGTTCGAACGAATTTGAATTGATAGCATTTCATTTCCATGCCCTGACGATTTAAAGGAGTTACCTCGCTGCATCTTGTCATTTATTGGCAGTTCCAAAGAATCATCTGAGAGTTTGCGGGGACAACCATGAGATTCACACAGAGCGAAATATCTCAGCTGACCACTTCTTTCTGCAAGCTAACAATTGTGTAATTCCGTGAAGGGACAGTTACATCAGTTTGCCTGATTTAGGAGCAACAAGACGGAGATTTTAACCGAAATGTAAACGCTCAGAGATCTGGCTGGAGAAAGAGTGCTTTCGATACCAACGTCAGGGAAAACAGATGTCCCTTTATTCCATTTCCTGGGTTACTCTCCACAACATAACCAGAAAGCATGCGGGAAGGTAACACTGTGACTAGAGGAGGTGAACGTTAGTATTAGTCCTGAATATCAAACACTGAATCCATTGAATCTACAAGAATAAGAATAAAATGGTTATATTGTGTGTAAAATGACCAAGAATCTTGCCAACAAGCGCACAGTGCAATCTGCGCAAAAGCCTCTTCAAGTTTTTACACTTTGACGGTTTACTTAAAATATGGCAATGATATATGTTCGGTTAATAATCATTCATTTCTGTTTTTACGTACATTCCTGTTCCAAGCCTGCTGCATATTTCACCTCTACAGTTAGGGAAATAACTTATAGTTGTCCAAAATAACTTTCTGTGATTCTCATTCATCTCTCTACATTCACCAAATCGAGAAGTAAATGCAAAGAACAAAATCTACAATATTCATAATCGTATATTTTGAGATAATTTGCCCCTTGACTAGATTTGCTACAGCCTCAGAGCCAGAGATTTGCGAAATACATGTTCTACAGGAGATATACATTTATCAAGCACCCAAAGTAAATCAAACAACCCAAACTTAAAAAGTGAAAGGAAGTGACTTGTAAAACATAGAAACTAGGAGTTGGAGTAGGCCACTCGGCCCTTCGAGGCAGCCTCACCTTTCGGCATGATCGTTGTTGATCCTGTATCTCAACAGCATATTCCTGCTTTCTCTGTGTACAAGGTATCAGAATACGTGAGAGGTGGGAGTACTGTGAAGGTAGGACCAAGGAAGGGAGGGGAGAATATGAATGCAAACTAGTTAGGGACTTCAAGGGAATTGTTAGGGAATTGTGAAGAGCTTCTGTGCAAAGGGAAAGATTAGCCAGGGAAACTGTGGCCCGAGTATCGAAGGGCCAGGAGACCGGAAATGGAGCTAAATGGAACAATACACTCTCAAATGGCTTTGTGGAAGGGGAAACAGATAATTTTCCAGAAATGCTAGGAACTTGTGAAACAGATGAAGCAAAAGAAACTCCATTTCCAATGAGTAGAGAAGAAGATGTTGGAAGGCTAACTGTGAAGGGTTGAGAAATCCCACGGACAGGATGAGATGCAACTCTGAGTATTGCAGAGATGGGGAGAGGTACAGGGGAGGCAGTGCGAACTATCTTTCAAAATCTGATAGAGTCTGGTAAGTTTCATGTTGACTGACTATTTCGTAAGGGAGGAAGGAGAATGGAGAAATGCAGCCTTGTTAGTTTGAAGTCAGTCGGAGGTTAAATCTGGGAATCTTCATAAAGGGTGTAAGAAATGAAGAAGTGTGACAAAGTTAAACAGGGTCAACATGAAATTGGAAAAGGGAAATCACGTTTATCAGACAAGTGGAGAGTTTTAAGGGTGTTACTTGTAGCGATTGATAAAAGGGAACTGATGTATGGGGAGTGGTTTTCCAAGGTTCCCACATGTTAGTAAAGACCATAAGACCATAAAACATAGGAGTGGAAGTGAGGCTATTCGGCCCATCGAGTCCACTCTGCCATTCAATCATGGCTGATGGGCATTTTAACTCCACTTACCCGCATTCTCCCCGTAGCCCTTAATTCCTTGTGACATCAAGAATTTAAAAATGTAAATGGACCCCAAGGGTCAGTGCGAGTCCCCAACTCTTCCCAATTCATATCAATGATTCAAAAGTGGGGCCCAATTGTAACATTTCCAGATGTAGGAACATAAGATATGAGGAAGATCAAAAGGAGCTTCAAGACACCAAGAGACCATAAAATATAGGGGCAGATTTCGGCTTATCAGCCCAACAAGAGGATGTCGACTGCCCAAGGAACATGGTGGATATGGTATGATGTGAGGAAGCGTGAGGCTATTCACTCTGGGAGAAGACAGACAAAGACAGAAATTCTGACATGTTGTGGAGAGAAGTGGCCGGGAAAGGGATGGACAGGAGTGTTCAAGGTAAGCTGGAGCCTTGAGGTTCATATTTTACATCACCTTTCAGCGATGAGCAGGGAGAGAGCCAGACTTTAGACCGAGCTGGAACGAGGGTGGGAGTGGGGTGAAGGAACGGAGAGAGTGAATGGAGTGAAACCTTACATTGTGATACAAGCTGCTGCTATCAGAATCCACAATCCGCCCAGGGCTGAGTTTGCTGTCCCCTCATTGGGCACCACCACCAGCTTCCCGTTATCCCCTATCTCCAGTTTCACGTGGATCCCCTTTTTGTCCACCCCCTTCAGAGGAACATAGTTGCCATACTTCCACGAAGTGATCCTTTCCACTTGGAACACCTCGTAGGGCGGGATCAAGACCTCCTTCTCTCCAGGGAAACATGAGTACTTTTCGATTCGGACCCCATACCGGGAGCTGATGGAGAACATGGTGTTCGACTTTGTGTTGTCGTCAGTGAAGTTCAGGGCAACACTTTCATTCAGTGAAGAAGAGGCGTAGTAGCCAAATCGCATCTTTGACCCCTCAGTGCCCTTCGCCAACTTTCTGATCCCTCGATAAACCAATTCAAACTCTGCAGGAGAATGTGTTTTCAGTTTCTCCAGAGCAGTGGCCAGGAGGTAATGATAACTTTTATACACAAACCTCTTGTCATAGATGGTCTCGTTGGTTCCATATTGTCTGACTGCTTCATTGAATCGGCTGTAGAAGGGACTCTGTGTTGTATAGGCATAAAGTGCGACCATGTGCTCCTTTGTGAGCCCACTGGGAACAACGCAGTTCATTCTCTTCACTGCGTTGGCCCAAACATCCTCAAAGCCATGTTCCCGTGCTTCCTTCTGGATATGACTGATGGCCAGCTGATCGGATTCATTGCTCCAGCTGAAGATGTAAGCTGCAGAACTGTTTACCATGTCCAACTGGATAACATTCCCAAGACCCTGAGCTGTGGAATGAAATAGAAATGGGAGCTGGAATTAATTTCCACAGGAAGTAGAAAGACCTTAGGGACAGGACCGCGCCCTGCCGTTCAATAGGATCACGGCTGATCTGACATTCCTGAGGTCCACTTTCCTGTCCTTTCCCAAAAGCCATTGATTGACAGGTTCAATACGGTCATTAATAAGGCACACGACACACTTGCTTTTCAGAGTCGTGGTACAGGCGATAAGAGCAGGGAGGGGATGTTGGAACTGTATGGTTCTGGTCCTCACACTGTAGGAAGAATGGGATTGCAATGGAGAGTGTGCAGAGAAGATTCTCTGGGACACTCCCATGGGATGGAGGATCGCAGCGGTGGAGAGAGATTGGATAAGCTCAGGTTATTTTCTTTTGTGGAGCAGAGAAGACTGGAAGAAATAGGAACAGTCCCAGGCTGTTCGGCCCCTCATGCCTACTGCACGGGTACACCGTCTGAGAGAAGAAATTGCTCCTCAACTCAGCCTTAAATCCTCTCCAGTTAATTCTGTGTCTCTGCCCTTAGGTCCTAGATTCTGCCATGATGGGAAATATCCTCTCAGCATTGACCACAATGAGTCCCTTACAAATCCTGGGTATTTCAATGTGATAGTGAAGGCTGGGTCTTCCAACATAATTACAACGGAGCAGGATTACGTTTTGGTGTAAAAGGGGACGGGGGGAATGGGGGAGGGTTCCAGGAAATGGAGAGGCAGCAGGGAGTGAAGTGAAGGACACACTCAGATCACCAACACCTTTGGTCACAGGTAAATTCTCTCTCATGGATTCAATGATTAATTCTTGCTCCAATTGTTCAGGAATGTCCCATCTGAAAAAGCACACTGGCTGTCCCTTTCCCAGCTCAGCCCCCACAATCCATCGCAGACTGCCGGGTCAGCTAAGATATCGCTAGAAAGCCTAGAGCACGTAGCTCAAACCCCCAGGGACCAGACTATCACCCAGCTCATGTCGTTCAAAAACTTGACGCGGAGTGGAAAGCAACAGATAACAAGGTACACAGGGAGTGTTCCTCACCCTGGAGACCGACGGTTCAAGTCTCAGCCAGCCTGGAGATGGGTCTGGACACTTTTTGAACTGCTTCGAGTCAGAGATGTACAGCACTCGCTTTCAAATACATTCCAAGTACATTAAGACTTCAGGAACCGGTGAGATTAACTGTGAGAATCTAGATATTGCTGGAGAATCTCAGCAGGTTTGGCAGCATTAGATTATTTACAGTGTGGAAACAGGCCCTTCGGCCCAACAAGTCCACACCGACCCGCTGAAGCGCAACCCACCCATTCCACTACAGGCAATTTAGCACGGCCAATTCACCTGACCTGCACATCTTTGGACTGTGGGAGGAAACCGGAGCACCCGGAGGAAACCCACGCAGACACGGGGAGAATGTGCAAACCCCACACAGGCAGTCGCCTGAGTCGGGAATTGAACCCGGATCTGGCGCTGTGAGGCAGCAGTGCTAACCACTGTGCCACCGTGCCGCCCACCATCTAAGGAGGGAAAGCAGAGTTAACATCTTGGGGTCCAGAGACCCTTTTCCAGAACAAACAGGAATCTGATATTCAGGCAGAATCAAGAGTGTATGCTGATAAAGCATACCAGGTCAGGCAGCATCCGAGGAGCAGGAGAATTGACGTTTCAAGTCTAAGCCCTTCGTTCCCGATGAAGTCTGAAAGATCGACTCTCCTGCTCCTCGGATGCTGCCTAACCTGCTCCGCATTTCCAACATACGTTCTTGACTCTGATCTCTAGCATCGGCAGTCCTCCCTTTCTCCTGGTTGATATTCTGGCAGAGAGTATTGTGCCGAAATTGGAAAACTCAGGGCTTGTTCCAAAATCCCATTGACGAGATGATCCCTGTCTGTTGTGCAGGTGCTTAAAGCACTTTCATCGTGAAAGAGTGTGAGTTACAATGAGAGACAGGCAGGGATCGGCTGTGGTGGGTTTGAACAGCAAGCAGATTTGAGAACAAACAAATTCAGAGCATTAAAGACAGAGAGGAATCTATTGATCGCCTGAGCCAATGTTACAAATACTTACAATGAAACCAGAGGGTGGTCAGCAGAGAAAGAAACAGATAGCTCATTACTCGTGTCTTCCCTTCTTTGTCCATCAAGATGAGCTGACTCCTATTTCTGAGCTGTGTTACTTCAGGAAGTCTTCTTATTTTCACAGAGTTATACTGAGTGTGACTGTACTGTCAATGTGTGGACTGAGTGATTTTGAAACTGAAACTACTGACACTGAGAGCATTTTGTTTTCAGGAAACAGGTTCCTGTATTTTGAATATATGTTTTTTGTTACGTTGTAAAGAAATGTGTGAAACCAGAAAGTAATGTCTTCAATTAGAATGTTCTTTCTCTCCTTTTCACATACCATTTCGTACTGATGCTTTGTCTTCATATCTGTCTTTCTAATCTCATTCTCATTCTCAGTATCAATTACTCTCACTGACAATTGGTGATGGAGTCATACAGCATGAAAACAGACCCTTCGGTCCAACTCATCCATGCTGACCAGATATCATAACCTGATCGCATCTCAATTGCCAGCACTTGGCCCATATCCCTCTGAACCCTTCCTCTTCATATACCCATTCAGATGCCTTTTAAATGTTCTAAGTATACCCGCCTCCACCACTTCCTCTGGCAGCTCATTCCTTACAAGTATCACCCTTTGCATGAAAAAGTTGCCCCTTAGGTCTCTTTTATATCTTTTCCCTCTCACCCTAAACCTATGCCCTCTAGATCTCGACTCCCCCACCCCAGGGTAAATACTTCATCAACTTACCCTCTCCTTGCCCCTCATAATTTTTAAAATCTCTATAAGGTCACTCCTCAGTCTCCGATGCTCCAGGGAAAACAGCCCCAGCCTGTTCAGCCTCTCCCTGTAGCTCAAATCCTCCAACCCTGGCAACATCCTTGTAAATTGTTCTGAACTCTTTCAAATTTCACAACATCTTTCCAATAGGAAGATCAGAACTACACACAATATTCCAACAGTGGCCTAACCAATGTCCTGTACAGCCGCAACATGACCTCCCAACTCCTGTATTCAATACTCTGACCAATAAAGGAAAGCATACCAAACACCTTCTTCACTATCCTATCTACCTGCGACTCCACTTTCAAGGAGATATAAATCTGCACTCCAAGGTCACTTTGTCTGTCTTTGATTTGTTTCTCTCTTTTTACTTCTCCTTTTGTCTTTTTCTGTTCCCCCCCTTCAATCTCCCAAAATTTCATAAACAAATTTTCTTTTACACTGAAACCTTGTAAGATAAAGTTCATGTCTCTGTCTGCTGCTGGCTCAGGTTTGTGTGAACACATCACTATTACTACCAACTGGAATGTCTTAGATGATGCAACTGATTGTGCAGTTTACTCCTTTGCACAAAAGAAGCTGGGGACAGAGATACCGAGGAGGAGATGAGGAGGATGCAAAGGGATAAGGATTGATTAGATCTGTGGGCTAAAAAATTGCCAGTTTGTGTATAAAATAGTTCCTCAGTACCTACAGTGTCATAGAGTCATACAGCCTTCCATGCTGACCATATTCCCAAATGAAACTGGTCCCATGTGTTTGCCCTTGACCCATTTCCCTCGAAACATTTCCTTTTCATGTACCTGTCCAAACTGTACCCACATCCACCACTTCCTCTGGCAGTTCAATCCACAAAATAACCACTCTCTGTGTAAGAAAGTTGTCCCTCATGTCCTTTTTAAATCTTTCTCCTCTGATCTTAAAAAATACCCCTCATTTTGAACTTACCCACCCTAGTGAAAAGGCCTTTACTATTCCCCTTATCGATATGCCTCATCATTTTACAAACCTCAATAAGGTCACCCATCAACCTCCTACCCTCCAGAGAAAACAAATGCCTGCCTTTCTAGTCTATTTTTATATGTCAAACTCTCCATTCCCGTCCACATCCTGGTGAATCTCTTCTGAACCCTCTCCAGTTTAATAATCTCCTTTCTATAACAGGGTGACCAGAACTGGACACAGTATTCCAGAAGAGGCCTCATTGCTGTCCTATATAACCTCAACATGACGTCCCAACTCCTGTACTCAAAGGTCTGAGCAATGAAGGCAAGCACGCTAAATGCCTTCTTAACCATCCTGTCTACATGTGAGACAAACTTTAAAGAATTATGCTGAATCTACTTGTTTATAATTAAAAGTTGTAATTGTTCTCAGGAAATAAATGAGTTTGTGCATAAACCAATCTAACCCTTCATTCGATGAAAGCCCACGATGTATTTCCAGGTATTCGCCCCCACTCAGTGTCCGCTCCCCTGTTAGATCTCAGTCTGCTATTTGCTGCTGCCACATTCATTTCGATTCCACTCTTTTTTGTTGTTCAAGTACAGTTGGTACCCATCTCCATTTGCAATGAAGTGAGTGGCAGGGAAGGCCATGAGTGAAGCCCATCGAAAATCAGGAACATTGCAGCTGGTGTGGAGTCACCTATAAGCCAACTGTGGTCAGTGTAACAGGTTACCATCACTGCAGTGAACCAAAAAAGCTTCTGTGAAGATCAATGGTCATTTCCTGATGACAGTTAACCAGCTGTCAGAAACCAACCTGGCCTCTGTTGAGATCGCAGCCAGATTGGCTATCTGGCTCTGTTTTTTTTAATGTGGCTCTTTTTTTGTGGCTCTTTTTTTGTTATCCTTGTCATAAAAATGACAAAAAGGGGAAAAATGTAATGAAAAATTAACAAAATTAACATTTACTGTGAAATCTGAAAGAGACTGCTTTGCTAAATTTAATACTTGGCTGAACTTTGCAAACACTTTGCTGAATTCTGCAGTCAAGGAGACAGCTTGTCTCTGCTGAGCTTTGTAAACATTCAACCTGGCCTTGCGAGCAGTCAAATTCAGCAAAGTAGTTCAGGAAAACATAAAGACATTTATGTCCACAGTAAGGGAATGAGAAAAGAAGAACTTGAGCCTTCCCAGCCCATGTCCTTGAGAGTGTGATAGAAGGTAGAAGAAGAACATGTGAATTATGCTCACTGCCCTTACATGCGGCATTTTGCTAAGTTAAAGCTCCAAGGATTTTCAAATTATCGAAAAGACAGGGAGGTGGGCAGAGGGGTGGCATGCCTTGTTAGTTAAGAACAAAATTAAATCGATGGCACTGAATGACATAGCGTCGGATGATGTGGAGTCTGTGTGGGTGGAATTAAGGAACCACAAAGGCTAAAAAAACTATAATGGGAGTTATGTACAGACCTCCTAACAGTGGTCAGGACCAGGGGCGCAACATGTACTGGGAAATTGAGAAGGCATGTCAGAAAGGCAAGGTCACGGTGATCATAGGAGACTTCAATATGCAGGTGCTCTGGATAAATAATGTTGCCAGTGGATCCAAAGAAAGGGAATTCAAGGATGGCTTTTTGGAACAGCTTATCATGGAGCGCACAAGGGAGCAGGCTATTCTGGATCTAGTGCTTTGTAATGAACCAGACTTTATAAAAGATCTTAAAGGGAACCCTTAGGAAGCAGCGATCATAATATGGTATGGTTCAGTGTGCAGTTTGAAAGAGAGAAGACAAAATCGGATGTAATGGTGTTACAGTTAAAGAAAGGTAATTATGAGGGCATGAGAGAGGAACTGACAAAAATAGACTGGAAGCAGAGGCTAGCAGGGAAGACAGTAGAGAAAAAATGGCAGGAGTTTGTGGGTATAATTGAGCACACTGTACAAAGGTTCATCCCCAAGAAAAGAAAGATTATCCGGGGAGGGATTAGACAACCATGGCTGACAAAGGAAGTCAGGAAATGTATTAAAGAAAAAGAGAGATCCTATAAAGTGGCCAAGAGCAGTGGGAAATCAGAAGATTGGGAAGGCTACAAAAACAAACAGTACATAAAAAGAGAGAAATAAGGAAGGAGAGGATCAAATGAAGGTAGGCTAGCCAGTAATATTAGAAATGATAGTAAAAGTTTCTTTCAATACATAAGAAACAAACGACAGGCAAAAGTAGATGTTGGGCCTCTTCAAACTGATGCTGGAAGCCTAGTGATGGGAGATAAGGAAATAGCAGGAGAACTTAACAAGTACTTTGCGTCAGTCTTCACAGTGGAAGACATAAGTAATATCCCAACAATTAAAGGGAGTCAGGAGGCTGAGTTGTGTACGGTTGCCATTACAAAAGAGAAAGTGCTAGAAAAGCTGAAAGGTCTTAAAATTGATAAATCTCCTGGCCCTGATGGGATACACCCTAGAGTTCTGAGAGAGGTGGCTGAGGAAATAGCGGAGGCATTGGTTGAGATCTTCCAAAAGTCACTGGAGTCATGGAAAGTCCCGGATGATTGGAAGATCGCTGTTGTAACCTCCTTGTTCAAGAAAGGATCAAGACAAAAGCTGGAAAATAATAGGCCAACTAGCCTAACCTCGGTTGCTGGTAAAATTCTAGAATCCATCATTAAGGATGAGGTTTCTAAATTCTTAGAAGAGCAGAGTCTGATTAGAACAAGTCAACATGGATTTAGTAAGGGGAGGTCATGTCTGACAAACCTGTTGGAATTCTTTGAAGAGGTGACAAGTAGGGAAACCCAGTGGATGTGGTCGATCTAGACTTCCAAAAGGCCTTTGATAAGATGCCACACGGTAGGCTTCTGAACAAGGTGAGGGCCCATGGTGTTCGAGGTGAGCTACCAGTATGGATTGAGGATTGGCTGTCTGACAGAAGTCATAGAGTTGGGATAAAAGGTTCTTTTTCGGAATGGCAGCGGGTGACAAGCAGTGTCCCGCAGGGTTCAGTGATGGGGCCGCAGCTATTTACATTATATATTAATTATCTGGATGAAGGCACTGGGGGCATTCTAGTGAAGTTTGCCAATGACACGAAATTAGGTGGACAGGTAGTACTGAGGAAGTGGGGAGGTTGCAGAAGGATCTAGACAGTTTGGGAGAGTGGTCCAGGAAATGGCTGATGGAATTCAACGTGAGCAAATGTGAGGTCTTGCACTTTGGAAAAAAGAATAAAAGCATAGACTACTTTCTAAACGATGAGAAAATTCGTAATGCCAAAGTACAAAGGGATCTGGGAGTACTAGTCGAGGATTCTCGAGAGGTAAACATGCAGGTTGAGTCCGTGATTAAGAAAGCGAATGCAATGTTGTCATTTATCTCAAGAGGGTTGGAATATAAAAGCATGGTTGTGCTACTGAGACTTTATAAAGCTCTGGTTAGGCCCCATTTGGAGTACGGTTTCCAGTTTTGGTCCCCACACCTCAAGAAGGACATACTGGCACTGGAACGTGTAGATCGGAGATTCACACGGATGATCCCTGGAATGATTGGTCTAACATACGAGGAACGGCTGAGGATTCTGGGATTGTATTCATCGGAGTTTAGAAGATTGAGGGGAGATTTAATAGAAACTTACAAGATAATACATGGCTTGGAAAGGGTGGACGCAAGGAAATTGCTTCCGTTAGGCAAAGTGACTAGGACCCGTGGACACAGCCTTAGAATTAGAGGGGGTCAAGTCAAAACAGAAATGCAGAGACATTTCTTCAGTCAGAGAGTGGTGGTCCTGTGGAATTCATTGCCACGGAGTGCAGTGGAGGCCGGGACGCTAAATGTCTTCAAGGCAGAGATTGATAGATTCTTGATGTCACGAGGAATTAAGGGCTATGGGGAGAATGCTGGTATGTGGAGTTGAAATGCCCATCAGCCATGATTGAATAGAACATAGAACATAGAACAATACAGCACAGAACAGGCCCTTCGGCCCACGATGTTGTGCCGAACATCTATCCTAGATTAAGCACCCATCCATGTACCTATCCAATTGCCGCTTTAAAGGTCGCCAATGATTCTGACTCTACCACTCCCACGGGCAGCGCATTCCATGCCCCCTCCACTCTCTGGATAAAGAACCCACCCCTGACATCTCCCCTATACCTTCCATCCTTCATCTTAAATTTATGTCCCCTTGTAATACTCTGTTGTACCCGGGAAAACGTTTCTGACTGTCTACTCTATCTATTCCTCTGATCATCTTATAAACTTCTATCAAGTCACCCCTCATCCTTCGCTGTTCCAACGAAAAAAGGCCGAGAAATCTCAACCTATCCTCGTACGACCTATTCTCCATTCCATGCTGAAAATGTGTTGCTGGTTAAAGCACAGCAGGTTAGGCAGCATCCAAGAAATAGGAAATTCGACATTTCGAGCATAAACCCTTCATCAGGAATGAGGAGAGTTTGCCAAGCAGGCTAAGATAAAAGGTAGGGAGGAGGGACTTGGGGGAGGGGCGATGGAGATGTGATAGGTGGAAGGAGGTCAAGGTGAGGGTGATAGGCCGGAGTGGGGTGGGGCGGAGAGGTCAGGAAGGAGATTGCAGGTTAGGAGGGCGGTGCTGAGTTGAGGGAACCGACTGAGACAAGGTGGGGGGAGGGGAAATGAGGAAATTGGAGAAATCTGAGTTCATTCCTTGTGGTTGGAGGGTTCCCAGGCGGAAGATGAGGCACTCCTCCTCCAGCCGTCGTGTTGTTATGTTCTGCCGGTGGAGGAGTCCAAGGACCTGCATGTCCTCGGTGGAGTGGGAGGGAGAGTTAAAGTGTTGAGCCACGGGGTGGTTGGGTTGGTTGGTCCGGGCGTCCCAGAGGTGTTCTCTGAAGCGTTCCGCAAGTAAGCGGCCTGTCTCCCCAATATAGAGGAGGCCACATCGGGTGCAGCGGATGCAACAGATGATGTGTGTGGAGGTACAGGTGAACTTGTGGCGGATCTGGAAGGATCCCTTGGGCCTTGGAGGGAAGTGAGTGTGGAGGTGTGGGCGCAAGTTTTACATTTCCTGTGGTTGCAGGGGAAGGTGCCGGGAGTGGAGGTTGGGTTGGTGGGGGGTGTGGACCTGACGAGGGAGTCACAAAGGGAGTGGTCCTTGCGGAATGCTGATAGGGGAGGGAGGGAAATATATCCCTGGTGGTGGGGTCCGTTTGGAGGTGGCGGAAATGACGGCGGATGATACGTTGTATGCGGCGGTTGGTGGGGTGGTAGGTGAGAACCAGTGGGGTTCTGTCTTGGTGGCGGTTGGAGGAGCAGGTCTCAAGGGCGGAGGAGCGGGAAGTGGAGGAGATGCGGTGGAGGGCATCGTCGATCACATCTGGGGGGAATCTGTGGTCCTTGAAGAAGGAGGCCATCTGGGCTGTGCGCTGTTGGAACTGGTCCTCCTGGGAGCAGATGCGGCAGAGACAAAAGAATTGGGAATATGGGATGGAGTTTTTACAGGGGGCAGGGTGGGAGGAGGTGTAGTCCAGGTAGCTGTGTGAGTCAGTCGGTTTATAGTAGATGTCTGTGTTGAGTCTGTCGCCTGAGATAGAGATGGAAAGGTCTAGGAAGGGGAGGGAGGAGTCTGAGTCAGTCCAGGTGAATTTGAGGTCGGGATGGAAGGTGTTAGTAAAGTTGATGAACTGTTCAACCTCCTCGTGGGAGTACGAGGCTGCGCCGATACAGTCATCGATGTAGCAGAGGAAAAGGTGGGGGGTGGTGCCAGTGTAGTTGCGGAAGATGGACTGTTCCACATATCCTACAAAGAGGCAGGCATAGCTGGCGCCCATGCGGCGGCAGTTGGCTATAAAGAGATCGAGGGCGGGTAAGAGGCCAGCACGGGGCGTCCAGGTGGATGGGGTGCGTTGGAGGCGGGAGAAGGGGTCGTCAGAGGGTGGGCGGGAGTCTTGGTTGTGAAAGTAGGCACGGAGGCGAAGGCGGCGGAAAAATTGTTCAATATCTCGCCGCGTGTTGAACTCATTGATCCGAGGGCAGAGGGGAATGAAGGTGAGGCCTCTGCTGAGGACTGATCTTTCATCCTCAGAGAGGGGAGGTCTGGAGGGTTGGTGAAGATCCGGCATGGCTGGGAGCTAGGTGTGGGACTGGAGCTGGGAGTGGGGGCGGGGTTAGAGGCGGGGATGCTTCAGAGATCGACGTAGGGGCGTGGTTAGACGTGGTGACGTTGCTTGGTGTGGGTGCGGGGTCAAGCGTGGGGTCGGGGTCATGCGTCGTGACGGAAATAAGTGTGGGGGCGGGGTTACGTCGGTTCCCTCAGTCGGTCTCAGTCGGTTCCCTCAACTCAGCACCGCCCTCCTAACCTGCAATCTCCTTCCTGATCTCTCCGCCCCCACCCCACTCCGGCCTATCACCCTCACCTTGACCTCCTTCCACCTATCACATCTCCATCGCCCCTCTCCCAAGTCCCTCCTCCCTACCTTTTATCTTAGCCTGCTTGGCAAACTCTCCTCATTCCTGATGAAGGGCTTATGCTCGAAACGTCGAATTTCCTATTCCTTGGATGCTGCCTAACCTGCTGTGCTTTAACCAGCAACACATTTTCAGCATGTGATCTCCAACATTTGTAGACCTCATTTTTTTACTATTCTCCATTCCAGGCAACATCCTGGTAAATCTTCTCTGCACCCTCTCCAAAGCTTCCACATCTTTCCTAAAGTGAGGCGACCAAAACTGCACACAGTACTCCAAATGTGGCCTAACCAAAGTCCTGTACAGCTGCAACATCACTTCACAACTCTTGAATTCAATCCCTCTGCTAATGAACGCTAATACACCATAGGCCTTCTTACAAGCTCTATCCACCTGAGTGGCAACTTTCAAAGATCTATGTACATAGACCCCAAGATCCCTCTGTTCCTCCACCTGACTAAGAACCCTACCGTTAACCCTGTATTCCGCATTCTTATTTGTTCTTCCAAAATGGACAACCTCACACTTGGCAGGGTTGAACTCCATCTGCCACTCCTCAGCCCAGATCTGCATCATATCTAAGTTCCTTTGCAGCTGACACCAGCCCTCCTCACTGTCCACAACTCCACCAATTTTCGTATCATCTGCAAATTTACTGACCCACCTTTCGACTCCCTCATCCAAGTCATTAATAAAAATTACAAACAGCAGAGGACCCAGAATTGATCCCTGCGGAACTCCACTTGTAACTGGGCTCCAGGCTGAATATTTACCATCTACCACCACTCTCTGACTTCGACCGGTTAGCCAGTTTTCTATCCAATTGGCCAAGTTTCCCTCTATCCCATGCCTCCTGACTTTCCGCATAAGCCTACCATGGGGAATCTTATCAAATGCCTTACTAAAATCCAGGTACACTACATCCACTGCTCTACCCTCATCCACATGCTTGGTCACCTCCTCAAAGAATTTAATAAGACTTGTAAGGCAAGACCTACCCTTCACAAATCCGTGCTGGCTGTGGGTTGGACTTGATGGGCTGAATGGCCTTACTTCCACTCCTATGTCTTACGGTTTTATGGTCTTCTGCATGCAGAGGTTAAAAGATAATAAAGCTCTTTTTCTTTTATCTTGCCAGCAGTTGAGTCGAGTCGATTTCGTTTCCACGACAAGGGAGAGGCTGAATCAGCTAGGACAGTTTTCCCGGAGCGTGAGAACACGTGACCATCTTCAATGCATTTTTTAAAAACTTCTGCTACCTGCAATTCACAGGATTCCTCTGTTCGAACGAATTTGAATTGATAGCATTTCATTTCCATGCCCTGAAGATTTAAAGGAGCTACCTCGCTGCATCTTGTCATTTATTGGCAGTTGCCAAAGAATCATCTGAGAGTTTGCGGGGACAACCATGAGATTCACACAGAGCTAAATATCTCAGCTGACCACTTCTTTCTGCAAGCTAACAATTGTGTAATTCTGTGAAGGGACAGTTACATCAGTTTGCCTGATTTAGGAGCAACAAGACGGAGATTTTAACCGAAATGTAAACGCTCAGAGATCTGGCTGGAGAAAGAGTGCTTTCAATACCAACGTCAGGGAAAACATATGTCCCTTTATTCCATTTCCTGGGTTACTCTCCACAACATAACCAGAAAGCATGCGGAAAGGTAACACTGTGACTAGAGGAGGTGAACGTTAGTATTAGTCCTGAATATCAAACACTGAATCCATTGAATCTACAAGAATAAGAATAAAAATGGCAGCCAGTCACAAGGTCAGGGGAGAGCTTGGTTATATTGTGTGTAAAATGACCAAGAATCTTGCCAACAAGCGCACAGTGCAATCTGCGCAAAAGCCTCTTCAAGTTTGCAACCATTTTTACACTTTGACGGTTTACTTAAAATACGGCAATGATATATGTTCGGTTAATAATCATTCATTTCTGTTTTTATGTACATTCTTGTTCCAAGCCTGCCGCATATTTCACCTCTACAGTTAGAGAAATAACTTATAGTTGTCCAAAATAACTTTGTGATTTTCATTCATCTCTCTACATTCACCAAATCAAGAAGTAAATACAAAGAACGAAATCTGCAATATTCATAATCGTAGATTTTGAGATAATTTGCCCCTTGACTAGATTTGTTAGAGCCTCAGAGCCAGAGATTTGGGAAATACATGTTCTACAGGAGATATACATTTATCAGGCACCGAAAGTAAATCCAACAACCCTAAATGGGACTGCCATAGTGTTAAATGTTTTGATGGAGAGGAATTTCTTAAGTGCGTACAAGACAATTTTCTGATTCAGTATGTGGATGTACCTACTAGAGAAGGTGCAAAATGTAACCTTTTCTTGGGAAATAAGACACGGCAGGTGTCGGAGGTGGCAGTGGGGGAGCACTTTGGGGCCTGCGTTCATAATTCTATTCATTATAAAATAGTAATGGAAAAGGACAGACCAGATCTAAAAGTTGAAGTTCTAAATTGGAGAAAGGCCAATTTTGATGATATTCGGCAAGAACTTTCAAAAGTTGATTGGAGGCAGATGTTCACAGGTAAAGGAATGGCTGGAAAATGGGAAGCCTTCAGAAATAACAAGAATCCAGAGAAAGTATATTCCTGTCAGGGTGAAAGGAAAGGCTGGTAGGCATAGGGAATAAAGAAATTGAGGATTTGGTTAAGAAAAAGAAGGAAGCATATGTCAGGTATGGACAGGATAGATCGAGTGAATCCTTTGAAGAGTGTAAAAGAAATATGAGTTTACTAAAGAGGGAAATCAGGAGGGCAAAAAAGGGACATGAGATAGCTTTGGCAAATAGAATTAAGGAGAACCCAAAGGGTTTTTACAAATATATTAAGGAGAAAAGGGTAACTTGGGAGATAATGGGGCCCCTCAAAGATCAGCAGGGTGGCCTTTGTGTGGAGCCACAAATAATGGGGGAGTTAGTAAATGAATATTTCGCATAAGTATTCATTGTGGAAAAGGATATGAAAGATAGAGACTGTAGGAAAATAGATGGTGGCATCTTGCAAAATGTCCAGAATACAGAGGAGGAAGTGCTAGATGTCTTGAAACTGGTAACGGTGGATAAATCCCCAGGACCTGATCAGGTGTATCCGAGAACTCTGTGGGAAGCCAAAGAAGTGATTGCTGGGCCTCTTGCTGAGATATTTGTATCATCGATAATCACAGGTGAGGTGCCGGAAGACTGGAGGTTGGCAAACGTGGTGCCACTGTTTCAGAAGGACGGTAAAGTCAAGCCAGGAAACTATAGACCGGTGAGCCTGACCTCGATGGTGGGCAAGCTGGTGGAGGGAATCCTGAGGGACAGGATGTACATGTATTTGGAAAGGCACGGATTTATTAGAGATAGTCAACACGGCTTTGTGCGTGGGAAATCATGTCTCACAAACTTGATTGAGTTTTTTGAAGGAGTAACAAAGAGGATTGATGAGGGCAGAGCAGTAAATGTGACCTATATGGACTTCAATAAGGCATTGGACAAGGTTCCCCATGGGAAATTGATTAGCAAGGTTAGATCTCGTGGAATACAGGGAGAACTAGCCATTTGGATACAGAACTGGCTCAAAGGTAGGCGACAGAGGGTGGTGGTAGAAGGTTGTTTTTCAGACTGGAGGACTGTGACCAGTGGAGTGCCACAAGGATCGGTGCTGGGTCTTCTACTTTTTGTCATTTACATAGATGATTTGGATGCGAGCATAAGAGGTACAGTTAGTACATTTGCAGATGACACCAAAATTGGAGGTGTATTGGACAGCGAAGAGGGTTACCTCAGATTACAACAGGATCTGGACCAGATGGGCCAATGGGCTGAGAAGTGGCAGATGGAGTTTAATTCTGAGTAATGCGAGGTGCTGCATTTTGGAAAAGCAAATTGGGAAAGCAGGACTTATACACTTAATGGTAAGGTCCGCGGGAGTGTTGCTGAAGAAAGAGACCTTGGAGTGCAGGTTCGTAGCTCCTTGAAAGTGGATTGGAATACAGACTCAAACCTCACACCTTTAATGCAATGTCTGAGCTGAGTTTTTTTTATAAAATGTTAGGTAATCTCAGGAACATGACTTGAAATAAGTTCTGGGATTTACATATTAATGAATTGAAACTTGCAAACCATTCTAAAGATGGAATATTTCACAGCAATCTAGATTTGTTCAATATACCGTATCAGTTGCATGACACTATGATTTTTAGCTATAAATTCTGTGTCTTACGATCCTGTCCCACTAGCGTCCTGATGAAGGAGCAGTGCTCCAAAAGCTAGTGTTTCCAACTAAATCGGTTAGAGTATAACCTGGTATTGTGTGGATGCAATTGCTGGGCCTCCTCAGCCTGCAAACGTCTGAAACTAGAGATATATGACCTTATGGTGGGCGTGCTAAAAGTACCCGTCAGTTATGCAATGATGACATAATACAACGTGTATCACACTTTAACGTTATTTTTATTCAGAATATGCAATGGACCGGTCAGGGTCTGGGGAGAATTAACCATCTTTCCTCCATTGCAGTAAGAAGTCAAAAAGAGTATCCAATGCCTTGCAATGTTGGTTTTTGTAAGTTAAGCCTCCACTGTCCAGCATATTTTCCAGGATTCTCTTCTCTCAGGGACACAAGGGAGATCACAACCTGCAAGGAATCCACCGCAGGAAACTAGAAGTGTTTCCGAGCAAGTATGCGTGCAAGGGGGAGGCAGGTTGTCAGACATGTTAGAGATTTGATTTGAGTTGCTCCTGATCACCGATAATTCTCGTGCTCGTGCACCGATAACTCTTCAGGCTAAACTGATAACTCTGAGGACATGCTGGAGTAGAAGTCAGCAAGGTATAATCTGCCCTGATTCCAAGATTGGTATGAACCCGACTACAACAGATCCCATATGACTCCTTTCCTTGTAGTACTTAACAATATTGTTAGCGACACCATTTGCTTCACGCAACACAGGAACGTCTCTACTGGCACTTATATGGGATCTAGTCAATGTTCTTTTATTATCCCCTGGATTGAATATAAGCAAACTTTGACAAGCCAGGGTCACTATTTATTTAATTGGTCACATGACATCAATAAGACGTCAGGCTCACTGTGGAAAGACTCAGGTCCCAAGTTGTGGAGGGGCAGAGATTCCAACTGAACCTCTTACAATGGCACCTATTTTACTTGTGGTCTTAATGGCCTATCCTTGACTTGCCACACATTCGACAGGGTGTGTTATAGGTGATACGTAGTCTCACATCAGAGTTTGGATGAGTTGCCTTCACCCCTGAAGCCCAAGAGATCCCTCACCAGACTCCTCACCTGGGTTGGGACGTTTCCTCCTTTTTGAATCTATCTGCATTCCCAAGAATTGAGCAAATGGAAAATAGTATTGGAAACAATTGTCAATGATACCACCTGAAACCCTGACTGAGATCAATGCAGAGCTTTTCACAGGTAGAACAGCAGCCCTTCAGAACCGCTTGGTCTTGGATTGTCTATTATCTAAAATAGATATTGTGCTGTTATTGGGTGTTACACCAGACAACTCTGAAAATGTCTGTAATTTGGTGACTCCCATTTGCAGGGAAGTCAAGAGATTAAACTGCCCTTTTGATTCTGGATGTCTTTTTATCTCTCCTGGCTGGGTAAGTGGGAATCTTCCTTAGTCATTGGAGTAGTCACCTTTACTATCATACTTCTCATACTTTGCCTCATATGTAGAACTACAGGTTGTTGTTATACAGTTTGTTCCTCCCACATTTCCACTCCAAAACTGGTGATTATCCATCAGACTGTACCCAATGACAACCACTACAATGAACAGACGTGTATGAGTATGTGACCTTTTTCAGAAGGATACTTGCCCCCTTTTTTGGATGAGCTGATATCC
The DNA here is from genome assembly GCF_020745735.1 of Hemiscyllium ocellatum. Lineage (NCBI taxonomy): Eukaryota > Metazoa > Chordata > Chondrichthyes > Orectolobiformes > Hemiscylliidae > Hemiscyllium > Hemiscyllium ocellatum. Next base: position 48,932,402 of record NC_083435.1, on the reverse strand, counting down.
TAAACTTTGGTGTTGATCGAAAACCAACAAGGAGGGAATGGTAGAAGTAGTAAGAACTTGGCATACTGCTGCATGATGGGACAATGGACCAAGGTAGTGGAAAAATATTGCTGGAAAAAAAGACTGAGGTTGTGTAGTTATAGTTTGATGAAATACAGAGGGTGTATCTTAAGCTGGTTAGTCTCTCTGTCTTGAGCAACGCTGCGATCAAAGGGAGTAGCTGCATTGTGCTTTTGTTTATCTTGAATTATTGTAATCAACATTACTTGAGTGCTGAATGTAATCTAACTAAAACAAGCAAAGTTTTGTATCATTGTAAAAAATATAGGCTGACTGTTCAGCTCGGGAGAGTGCCATGAGACAGTGATAGCTTCTACGTGAATTCATGAAAAATAAAGCTTCTTCAAACAAGTCTCAGGCTAAGTAATTTCCTTATCACTCCCAGGCAGTTTTTTTTCTAGTTTAATTTTAGCTGGTAACCTAGAGAAGAAGCTCCTGTAAAAAGTGGTTCCATGCATCAGCAAATGATCCCTGGCTGACTATTCTGAAATTTCTCTTGCCTCTAAGAACTTATGTTTGAATTGACCTTTCGCCAAAGGGTGTGTTTATGGGATGTTGTAAGGATTGGAACAGCTTTGTTAAATTATGATAGAATTGGTTAGGTTTTCAAATAAGGTGCTACTTGAAATTCTGTTTTCCTTTGTTTGTATTTCATTGATAGTGTTTAGATAAATTTGTTTTGCTTCAAGCCAAGCAGTCTGACCAGCTGTGTCACGCCTGGAATATCCACCTTTTATCTGCCTAAAACAACAAAAACTGTTAGCATCTGGGCTACCTTCTTAAAACATTTTGAAGGTGTCTGGCATGGTCCATAACACTATCCTTTCCCGTAATCATTTTAAAACTATTAGACTTATGATCCCTGGCCTCAAAGTGCTCCCAGACTGACACTTCAGTCACTTGCCCGGCCTTATTTGTTCAGGGAAGGTCAAGTTTTCCTCAATCTCATCAACATACTAGATAAGAAAATTTTCTTGTACACACTTAAATTCCTCTCCATCTCAGCCCTTATCATTATTGCAGTTCCATTCTAAGTTTGGAAATTTAAAAATCCCCTACAATTACCATCCTATTATTCTTACAGATAACGGAGATTGACTTACAAAATTTGCTTTGTTAACTGCTGGGGGATTTACAGTATCAGCTCAATAAGGTGATCATCCCTTGTTTTTTGTGTCTCAGTTCCACCCAAATAACTTCACTGATTGCACTCCCCGGAATACCCTCCAAAAGTGCAGCTGTAATGTTATCTCTAATGGAAAATGCCTCTCTCCCTCCTCCTTGGTTCTCCTTTCTGTGACTATGTATGCACAGAAATATATTTTATGTATGGAGTATATTTCCGAAATAGAGACGTGTTAGGTTGAGAAGTTGGACCCTTTAAGACAACCTCAAGCGGTGCAGGAATTGCACAGCCAATTGATTTATATAAGGAGGGCTGAAGTGACACAGTGGTAGTGCCCCTAACTGAGCCAGGAGGTGTCGTTTTAAGACCAGTCCACATCAAGGTGGAAGAGGTGCTGGATGTATTAAAACATATGAAGGTGGACAAATCTCCTGGTCCTGACCAGACATGTCCAAGGATGCTTCAAGAGCCTGGAGAAGAAATTGCTGGGGCCCTGGCTGAAATTTTTGCATCATTGTCAGCCATGGGTGAGGACCAGGAAGACTGAAGGGTAGTGAATGTTGTGCCATTCTTCAAGAAGGGCTGCAAAGAAAAACCTGGGAACCATAGACCAGTATGGCTGAGAAGTGGCAGATGGCATTTAGTTCAGATAAATGAGAGGTGCTATAATTTGGGAAAGCAAACCTTAGCAGGACTGATACACTTAATGGTAAGGTCCTAGGGAGTGTTGCTGAACAAAGAGACCCTGAAGTGCAAGTTCAGAGCTTCCTGGAAGTGGAGTTGCAGGTAGATAGGATAGTGAAGAACGTATTTGGTATGCTTTCCTTTATTAGTCAGAGTATTGAGTACAGGAGTTGGGAGATCATGTTGAGGCTGTACATGTCATTGATTAGGCCATGGTTGGAATACTGCGTGCAATTCTGGTCTCCTGCCTATCGGAAAGATGTTGTGAAACTTGAAAGGGTTCAGGAAAGATTTACAAGGATGTTGCCAGTGTTGGAGGATTTGAGCTATAAGGAGAGGCTGAACAGGCTGGAGCAGTTTTCCCTTGAGCATCGGAGGCTGAGGGGTGACCTTATGGAGGTTTACAGAATTATGAGGCGCATAGATAGAATAAATATACAAAGTCTTTTCCCAGGGGTTGGGGAGTCCAGAACTAGAAGGCACAGGTTTAGGGTGGGAGGGGAAAGATATAAAAGAGATCCAAGGGGTAACGTTTTCACACAGTGTGGTTTCTGTATGGAATGAGCTGCCAGAGGAAGTGGTGGAGGCTTGTACAATTGCAACACTTAAAAGCATTTGGATGGGTATATGAATAGGAAGGGTTTGGAGAGATATGGGTCAGCATGAACGGGTTGGACCAAAAGGTATTTCCATGTTGTATATCTGTATGACTGTGTAGCTCTGTGTGCTGGGTAAGTTACTTAAGATTCTGAGAAATAAAACATATTTGGAAAGACATTTGGTTTGATTAGGAGCAGTCAGCATGGTTTTGTGTGTGGGAGGTCGTGCCTAACAAAATTTGTTAGGAATTCTTTGACGAGGGCAGGGTGATAGTCAATATGTATTTCGGTGAGACCTTAAGGTTAGATCACATGGAACAGAGGGTAATCTGGCAAATTGGATACAAAATTGGCTCATTGGTAGGAAGCAGAATGCAATAGTGGAAGAATGCTCGTTGGACTGGAGGTCTATGACTAGTGGAGTGCCTCAGAGGTCGATGCTGGGCCCATTACTGTTTGTTATCTATCTTAACGATTTGTAGGAGAACATATAAGACATGATCAGTAAGTTTGCTGACGTTAAAATTGGCAGTATTGTGGACAGTGAGGAACATTAGTGAAGGCGGCGCAGTGGCTCAGAGATTAGCACTGCTGCCTCACAGCGCCAAAGATCTAGGTTTGATTCCTGCCTCAGGAGACTGCATGTGGTTTGCACATTCTCAGTGTCTGTGTGGGTTTCCTCTGGGTGCTCTGGTTTCCTCCCACAATTCAAAGATGTGCAGGTTAGGTGAATTGGCTATGCTAAATTGCCCATAGTGTGAGGTAGGTTAGGCAAGGGAAAATGGGTCAGGGTAGGTTACACTTCAGAGGGTTGGTGTGGACTTGTTGGGCCGAAGAGCCTGTTTCCCCACAGCAAGGAATCTAATCTAATAATCAGAAGTTGCAGCAGGGGAAGTGGGCCAAGAAATGGCAAATGGTGTTTAATTTTGATAAGTGTGAGGTCTTGCATTTTGGAAAGTCAAATCAAAGTAGGAGTTTCATGGTGAATGGTAGTACTTAAGGAGTTCAGGTGGACAGCTCTCTGAAAATAGAGAGTTGCATGAAGACTGGGCAGTCAAGCAGGCTTTTGAGACACTGCCTTCATCAGTTAGAGCATTGAATATAGAAGTTGGGAAGTTATGTTGCAGTTATATAGGCCGTTGGGGAGGCCATCCTTTGAATATTGTGTTCAGCTTTGGTCACCTTGTAATAGGAAGGATGATATTAAACTGGAAGGAGAGGAGAAAATTTACAAGGATGTTGCCTGGATGCAATTGTCTGAGTTATAAGGACAAGTTGGACAAACTCAAACTATTTTCTTTAGTGTGTAGGAGACTGAGAAGGGGCAGGGACCTTCTAGCAGTGTACAATTTTATGAGAGGCATGGATAGGGCACATTCACTCTGTTTTTCCCCTAAGGTTGGGGTATCAGGGACTAAAGGGCATCAGTTTAAGGTTAAAGGGAAGCCGAGGGGCAACTTGTTTTTACACAGAGATGATACACATATGCAAAGAATTGCCAGCTGAAGTGGTTGAGACAGATACATTAACATTTAAATGGCATTTGGAGAAATACATGGACAGGGTTAGAAGGCTATGGGCCAAGTGCAGGGAAATGGGATTAGCGTGGAACAGCATGGAACAGTTTGCACCAAAAGGCCAGTCTCTGTGATGTGGGACTCTTATGATGCCATGACCCAATCATTTCAGTGAAGCATCATAACAGTTATGGTCAGGAGATTAGGAATTCTCTCTCAAGTCAAGGGTCCAATTGTGGTGAGGATTTCCTTGTCAGGATTGATATGCAGTGAGTCTCAGACTTGGTGTCTTTGTCTTGGTTAAACCTCTGCCAGATAAAATTGCAGGCTTTGAATTTCCCCACTCCCCTAATATTTACATCTAAGCCTTCATTTGTGCACTTTACCAACGCAGCATCCCCAACCTCAGGCAGACAAAGAAACATGCCACACCTAGCTGTGCACGGTCTTCCCTTTGAAGCAAAGGTGTTATTTAAGTCAATAACCTCCTCCCACTTTCTCCTCACCTTGTTTGATCCCTTTCCATTCACTATCACCTCCTTACATTATGTATTGAATTCTCCCCTTTCAGCATTGTAATTCCCTCTGCATCCCTGCCTTGTAGGACTCCAATCCTACAATTAAATTCCCACGTTCCCTCCTGCAGCAGCAGTCCCTGATAAACCCTTGACTTTTAGTGGATGAAGCCCCAGAATAAATCAGGCTCCATTCTCTTGAGACTTAACTGGACAAAGAGTGCACTGACTGCTTTCCCATGACAGGTTGCACCTGGACTCAGACAGCAGTCCATGGCCAAGTCTTGACACTGAAGAGATGAAATTCCCTCATCCTGACTATTGTTGATAACCATCCAGTGGTCTGACCACATCCAAACTGCTAGGCAGCTATCATGTACAGCCACTGACCTATTGTACACCTTGACTGAAGGGTGTTGTCCCAGACTTTGCTGACACCAACTCTCATTACGCTCTCTCTAATCAAGTGCCTGTAAAACATGTGCTTGGCATTCTGAAGAGTCATGAAACACTAAACATTAAAACTATTTTTTAAATATCTGCAGTTACTGCTGAAGACAGCTTAGATTTGTTTTCACTAAACAGCACAGCAAGACAACATTGAAAGGGCTGCACAGTGGCTCATTTGCACTGCTGCCTCAACTACAGGGAGTCCAGTTCAAATCCAAACTTAGATGGTTGCCTGTATGGAATCTGCACATTCTCCTAGTGTGAGTAGGTTTCCTCCAAGTGCTCGGTTTTCTCTTACTGTACAGGCTGGGTGGGTTGGTCACAAATTGCCTATTGCATGCAGGGATGGTCAGGTGGATGAGCCATAAGAAATGTAGGGCTGAAGAGAGAGTGGGACTGGCTGGTATTACCTTCAAAAGGAGAAAGTGAGGACTGCAGATGCTGGAGATCAGAACTGAAAATTTGTTGCTGAAAAGCGCAGCAGGTCAGGCAGCATCCAAGGAGCAGGAGAATCAACGTTTCAGGCATGAGTCCTTCTTCAGGAATGAGGAAAGTGTGTATGGATGATATGATGTATATGGAGGTTTGTGGGGTTCTGTCCTGGTGGCAATTGGAGGTCAGGGCTCAAGGGCAGAGATGCGGGAAGTGGAGGGCATTGTCGATCACATCTGGTGGGGGGGGGGGGGAAATTGTGGTCTTTGAAGGAGACCATTTGGATTGGACTGCATTGGAACTGGTCCTCCCAGAAGCACATGCGGCGAAGACGAAGGAATTGGGAATATGGGATGGCTTTTTTAAAAAAAAACAGGGGGCAGGGTGGGAGTCGGTCAGTTTATAGTAAATGTCCGTGTTGATTCGGTCGCCCGACATAGAAATGGAAAGTTCTAGGAAGGGGAGGGAGGAGTCTGAGACTGTCCAGATAAATTTAAGGTCGGGATGGAAGGTGTTAGTGAAGTGGATGAACTGTTCAACCTCCTCGTGGGAGGATGAGGCAGCGCTGATACAGTCATCGATGTAGTAGAGGGAAAGGTGGTGCCAATGTAGCTGGTCCACATATCCTATGTAGAGGCAGGCATAGCTGGGCCCATGCCTACTCCTTTGGTTTGGAGGAAGTGGGAGGATTGGAAAGAGAAGGTGTTCAGGGGGAGGACCACTTCAATCAGTCGAAGGAGGGCGTCAGTGGAAGGGTACTGGTTGGTATGGTAGGAAAGGAAGAAGCGGAGGGCTTTGAGTCCTTTGTGATAGGGGATGGAGGTGTACAGGGACTGGATGTCCATGGTGAAGATAAGGCATTGAGACCGGGGAAGCAAAAATCATGGAGGACGTGGGTGGTGTCCCGAACAATGGTGGGGAATTATTGGCACGGTCCTGTACCCCTTAGTCCAAGGTATGCAGAGATGGGTTTGGTGGGGCAGGAGCAGGCTGAGACGATGGGTCGGCTGGGCAGTCAGGTTTGTGGATTTTGGGCAGGAGGTAGAAATGGGTGGTGTGGGGTTGTGGGACTATGAGGTTGGAGGCAGAGTATGGGAGATCCCCTGAGGTGATGAGGTTATGGATGGTCTGGGAGATGATGGTTTGGTGGTGGGAGGTTGGGTCATGGTCAAGGGGGCAGTAGGAGGTGTTGTCTGCGAGCTGGAGTTTAACCTTAGCGGTGCAAAGGTCGGTGCGTCAAACTACCACCGCATCTTCCTTGTCTGCCGGTTTGATAGGTGAGGTTGGGGTTGGAGCGGAGGAAGTGGAGGGCTGCACGTTGTGAGGGTGAGAGCTTGGAGTGGGTGAGAGGGGTGGACAGGTTGAGGCGGTTAATGTCACGGCAGCAGTTGGCTATGAAGAGATTGAGGGCAGGTAAGATTCCAGAACGGGGTGGCCAGGTGGATGGAGTATGTTGGAGGCGGGAGAAGGGGTCGTCAGAGGGTGGTCGAGAATCCTGGTTGAAGTAGTCATGGAGGCGAAGGCAGCAGAAGAATTGTTTGATGTCTCGCCGCTTGCTGAACTCAGAGCGGAGGGGAATGAAGGTGAGGCCTCTGCTGAGGACTGATCTTTCATCCTCAGAGGGGGAGGTCTGGAGGGATGGTGAAAATATGACAGGGCTGGGAGCTAGGACCTGGTGTGCGGCTTGAGCTGGGAGTGGGGGTGGGGTTAAGCATGCAGGCGGAGATTGACGTAGGGTCAGGGTTAGGCATGGTGACAGATCGGCGTGAGGGCGGAGACGCATGCAGCGTGGTGGTTGTGCAGGTTAGTGATGGCACTGGGGGCAGAAGTGGCTGTGGCGACGACAGAAACTATGTTATTCCCGACAGCCGTAGACCCCACGGAAGTTGCGAATCTGTCGGCAATGGTCTTCCTGACGATTGTAGAGGCTGCAAGGTCGGTGGGAGCAGAAGTGACATCATGGCTCGCAGCGGCAGTTGATGCCATGGGTGTTGCAGCAGCCATGTCGTTAATGGCACCAGAGCCCTTGGATGCTGCCTGACCTACTGTGCATTGCCTTCAGAGTGACCCTCTGAGTGTGGACTTGGACTGAATGGTGCACTTCTACATTTTTGGGATTTATTTTTTAAAAGGATCACTGATTTTTAAAGAAGGTCTGGCTGAGAGACCAAAAAGTGCAAAAAGGCAAAGCAAGACATTAGGTAGGTACAACAGCTTGAGTACCAAGATAGACTGTGTTGCCTGAAATGCAATGGAGTCCAGTCTGAGTGTTGTATTTTGTGAAAATTGTCCTCAGAGCATGGCAATGCAGACAAGTGTTGTAACAAGGTAACTGCTGTGAGTTAACAAAGCATAATGTTGGCATGTGTCAGATGTTACATTTTGAATGCAAGTGTTGACAGACATGTGGTGCACACGGCTGTCTCCCATGGGGCATACCCTGCGATGTTAATGCCATGTGTACAAGATAGATGTTTGGAAGAGCAAGCAGCAAGCTCCTGTCACAGATACTCACTTAAGTTCAGCACCTCATTGCTTTTTGGCAGTTGGGAAAATAGGAATCTACATATTAGTGAGGCAAGTAATAATGAGCCTTGTAATGAGCATGATTGGACACCTTGTCATTTACTAGTAATAATCTCATCTCAGGCTCCAGGATTTGCTTGGTAAATTTGACCTGTAGATCTCAACAGCAAGGAAGGACTCACATCACATTTAACAATTCTTCCAAATTATTCACTACCATTGACCTTTTTTGGAGGTTCATAATCAGTTACCAAATTAAGGACAGTCGACTGACTTCGAGCTGGCTGGCCACAGCCAGTGTAATGTTTGAGGAGGAAGAGTTCCCTTGGCAAGGAAGCTGTTAAAAGAAAAACAAAAGCAGTCAACACCACAAGTCATTTTCTCATTGTTTACTGAGTTTGCAAAGAAATATCAGTTTCGGTATGTCACATTAGTAAATTAGATAAAATATACAACAGTGACAATTGGCATTAATGACCGAGACCAGAGGACAAAGACTGACGGCACAATGTTTTAATCTTGTTAAAAGTGTTTGAATTGTATCCTGATCTGAGGTGAAAGCAAACTCTTCCCTTGACCTTCCTCCTCCTCCTCTTCTGGTCCATCTTTCAATTGCCTGTTGAGGACTGTTCAATGAAAACTGCTCTCTGGGGACAGACTAATGAGATCTGCTATCTACAAGATCTGCTTGTTGAGAACTACCCTCAACTTCTTTCTACCCCAACACATTATTAATTCATATTTCCAGGGGCATGTAGTTTAACAGTGTAATCAGTGTAACTGTCTGAACTCTTTTGGCCAGTGGCTGTGGGGCAACTGCTTTGGAAATATTGGAAATAGCAGCTTATAATCCTTTGGATGCAGCTGCTTGTGGGATGGAAAGTGAGGAACAAAAGGGATCATGTCAGTGTTGTGGGAGGGAAGGCCAGAAGTGTGGGAAGTGGGTGGGACATGGCTAAGATCCTAGTCAATCACAGTGAGTGCTTTTTCTTCGGGTGATAATTCCACTAGGCTTCACTTTGTACCCACTAGCATCTTCAATACAGTGAAAAGTTCTGTTTGCCTGCAGTACAGGCAGATTGGACTAGACAAAGTGCATTAGATAATACGACAAAGCAAAGGATACAATGTTACAGCTGCACAGAGTGAGATCTAAGTTTAAATTTAGAGTCAATGGTCCATTCGGAAGTCTAATAATACAAATATATCTAAGAATCTTCAAATCATTTGGGAGGCAGAGGGGGGTTATTGAGAGGAGTTACAAGAGATAGTCACATCTCAAGTACAAAAAAAGCAGGAGGGTTACAGGTAGGGACAGAAAGGGATCCCTGTGGCCGTTCCCTTCAATGGGTATACTGTTTGAGGGGGTGGTGGGGGAGGGGGGGGGTGAAACTTACCAGGGATAGGTTATGGGGTACAGGTCCCTGGCACAGAGTCTGTTCCTGTTGCTCAGTGTGGAAGAGAGGAGAGGAGCAGAGCATTAGTCATTGGGGACTCCACATTTAGGAAGTCAGAGAGGAGGTTCTGTGGGAACGAAAGAGACTGTTGCCTCCCAGGTGCCAGAGTTTGTGATGTCTTGAATTGTGTTTTCAGGATCTTTGAAGGAATGGGGGAGCAGCCTCAAATTGTAATCCACATAGGCACTAATGACATAGGTAGGAAGAAGGATGGGGATTTAAAGACAAAAATTCAGAGAGATAGGGTGCAAGCTCAGATCAGATTCCCTACAGTGTGGAAACAGTCCCTTCGTCCCAAGTCCACACTGACCCACCCAGACCCAACCCTGACTAATGCATCTAACACTACAGGCAATTTAGCATGGCCAATTCACCAAACCTGCACATCTTTGGACTGTGGGAGGAAACCAAAGCACCTGGAGGAAACCCACTGAGAGACAGGGAGAATGTGAAAACTCCACACAGACAGTTGCCCGAGGTGGGAATTGACCCCAGGTCGCTGGCGCTGTGAGACAGCAGTGCTAACCACTGAGCCACCATGCTGTCCCTTGCTAGAACAAAAAGAGTTGTTACATCGGCTTTGTTACCCATCTCAATGCCTTTTAAATGTTATAATTACACCTGCTCTCCTCCAGCACCTCATCTGCCTGTTTGGTCACCTTCTCAAAGAACTCCGTAAGTTTTGAGGCATGACCTACCCTTTACCAAAGGATAGAATCTCTGTACAACTTCCCACTACTGTCCTTGATTGGCCCTATTTATTTACCATCTAAATGCCTTTTAAGTGTTGTAATTATACCAGCCTTCCTCCAGCAACTCATTCCATATTTACACTATCCTTTACATAAAAAATTGCCCCTTTGGTCCCCTTCACTATCTTATCTACTTGCAACTCCACTTTCACAGACCTATGAACCTGGATTCCAACGTATTTGTTCAGCAACATTTCCCATGACCTGACTGGTTATTAAGTAATCTGTCACCACCTATTCCTCCTGCAGTCAGCCCTGCCCAGCTCAGGGCCACACCTTTCAGGACCTGCAAAGGATCTCTGCTATTCCTCATCCTGAGGAAAGATCCACACTCCCACAGCTACCTGGACTACACCTAATTCTACTAGTCCTCCCGTAAAGACATGACCCCTTACTCCTAACTCCTCCACCATATCTGCTTCTAGGAGGAACAGTTCCACTCCAGAATATCCCAGATGGCCTCCTATTTCAAAGACTGCAATTTTTCCTCCCACATGATTGACAATGATGTCCAGCACATTTCCTCCACTTCCTGCACCTCTGCCCTGGAAACCTATCCCTCCAACTGCAATGCAGACAGAACTCCCCTGGTTCACATTTTCCACCCCACCCAGATACAGCACATGATCTTCTGCCACCTACAATCAGACCCCAACACTAGAAATATATTTCCCTCCCCAACCCTATCTGCATTCTGTAGAGACCATTCCCTCAGTGACTCCCTCCGTTAGGTCCAGACACCTGTTCTCTTGAACTGGCCTACTTGTCCATCTTTCTTCCCACCGATCAACTCCATCCACTCCACCAGCCTATCACAATCACCCCTCCATATGCATCTACCTTTCCAGCTACCTTGCCCCCAACTTCACATTTACATCAGCCCCATTTCATACCCCACATTCCTGAAGGGCTTATGCCTAAAATGTGGCTTTTTCAGCTCCTTGGACCTGCCTGACTCATGCTTTTCTTACCATTAAGTGTACAAGTATGGTGCAGGAATCGACAAATCCTGCCCTGATTTACTTTCCAAAATGCAGCACTGCACATTTATCCAAATTAAAAGCAATCTAATTCCTCATCCCATTGGCCATTCTGATTGAGATCCTTTCGTACATGGATGTAACCTCCTTTGCTGTCCAATTTTCATGTCATCTGCAAACTTACTAACTTTACCTTCCATGTTCACATCTAAAATCATTGAGAGAATGAAACGTTGTGACAGCACAGAGCCTTGTAACACCACTGGTCACAGGTCTCCAGTCTGAAAAGCAACCCTCCACCACCACCTTCTGTCTTCTACCTTTGAGCCAGTGTTGTATATAAATGGTTAGTTCTCCCATGTGATTGAACCTGGTTAACCAGTCTACCATGAGGAACCTTGTCAAATGGCTTACTGAAGTCCATATAGATCATGTCCACTGCTCTGCCCTCAAACTCTTTGTTACTTCAAAAAAAAAATTATGAAACAAGATTTCCCACAAAGAAAGCCACATTGACTATCCTGAATCAGTCCTTGCCTTTCCAAATACATGTAAACACTATTCCTCAGATTCCCTCCAACAACTTACCCACCACTGGTCTATAGTTTTCTGACTTTTTCTTATGGTTGCAGATTAGCCACTAGCACCTCATCTGTGAATACTGATGATCCAAATATCTCAGCAAGGTCCCCAATCACTTTCCTAGCTTCCCAGACTTCTAGAATACACCTGATCAGATTCTGGGGATTTATCCACTTTCATGTGTATTGATATCCAGTGCTGCCTTCTCTGTAATAAGGACATTTTATTTCCCAATATTCTATATCTTCCATTTCCATCTCCACACTAAATACTATGCAAAATACTCATTTTGCATCCTACCCACCTCCTGCAACACATAGGGCAGATCAGAAAGGCAGTCTATCCTCTTCCTAGTTACCCTTGTCCTTAAAATGCATTTATAAATCCCTTGGGACCCTCCTGAACCCTGTCTGCCAAAGCCATCTCCTGTCCCCTTTTAAACCTCCTTATTTTCTTAAGTATACTCTTCTCAGGATTCACTTGACCTCTGTTGTCTCGATCTGAGAAATGCTTCTTTTTTGAAGCAAAACCTCAATTTCTCCAGTCATTCAACATTCCTATACCTACCAGCCTTGCCTATCACCCTAACATGAACATTGTCTCTGGACACATTATCTAATTTTTGAAAGCTGTCATTTTACATGACAACATCCACACCCTGATGAAGGGCTCTGGCCCGAAACGTCGTATTTCCTGTTCCTTGGATGCTGCCTGACCTGCTGTGCTTTAACCAGCAACACATTTTCAGCTCGGATCTCCAGCATCTGCAGACCTCACTTTTAACATCCACACCCAATCAACTTTTGCAAGTTTTGCCTAATAATGGATTTCCTCCTGCTTAAGCGTTCCGCAGGTAAGCGGCCTGTCTCCCCAATATAGAGGAGGCCACATCGGGTGCAGTGGATGCAATAGATGATGTGTGTGGAGGTACAGGTGAACTTGTGGCGGATATGGAAGGATCCCTTGGGGCCTTGGAGGGCAGTGAGTGAGGAGGTGTGGGCGCAAGTTTTACATTTCCTGCAGTTGCAGGGGAAGGTGCTGGGAGTGGAGGTTGGCTTGGTGAGGGGTGTGGACCTGACGAGGGAGTCACGAAGTCATGCTGATAGGGAAGGGGAGGGAAATATATCCCTGGTGGTGGGGTCCGTTTGGAGGTGGCGGAAATGACAGCGGATGATACGTTGTATGCGGAGGTTGGTGGGGTGGTAGGTGAGAACCAGTGGGGTTCTGTCTTGGTGGCGGTTGGAGGAGCAGGGCTCAAGGGCGGAGGAGCGGGAAGTGGTGGAGATGCGGTGGAGGGCATCATCGATCACGTCTGGAGGGAATCTGCGGTCCTTGAAGGAGGAGGCCATCTGGGCTGTGCGCTGTTCGAACTGGTCCTCCTGGGAGCAGATGCGGTGAAGGAATTGGGAATATGGGATGGCGTTTTTACAGGGGGTAGGGTGGGAGGAGGTGTAGTTCAGGTAGCTGTGGGAGTCAGTCGGTTTATAGTAGATGCCTGTGTTGAGTCGGTCGCCCGAGACCGTCATTTCCGCCATACAATGTATTATCCGCCCTCATTTCCGCCACCTCCAAACGGACCCCACCACCAGGGATATATTTCGCTCCCCTCCCCTATCAGCATTCTGCAAGGACCACTCCCTTCGTGACTCCCTCGTCAGGTCCACACCCCTCACCAACCCAACCTCCACTCCCGGCACTTCCCCTGCAACCACAGGAAATGTAAAACTTGCGCCCACACCTCCTCACTCACTGCCCTCCAAGGCCCCAAGGGATCCTTCCATATCCGCCACAAGTTCACCTGTACCTCCACACACATCATCTATTGCATCCACTGCACCCGATATGGCCTCTTCTATATTGGGGAGACAGGCCATTTACCTGCGGAACGCTTCAGAGAACACCTCTGGGACGCCCGGACCAACTAACCCAACCACCCGTGGCTCAACACTAACTCTCCCTCCCACTCCACTGAGGACATACAGGTCCTTGGACTCCTCCACCGGCAGAACATAACAACACGACGGCTGGAGGAGGAGTGCCTCATCTTCCACCTGGGAACCCTCCAACCACAAGGAATGAACTAATTTCTCCAGTTTCATTTCCCCTCCCCCCACCTTGTCTCAGTCGGTTCCCTCAACTCAGCACCGCCCTCCTAACCTGCAATCTCCTTCCTGACCTCTCCGCCCCCACCCCACTCCGGCCTATCACCCTCACCTTGACCTCCTTCCACCTATCACATCTCCATCGACCCTCCCCCAAGTCCCTCCTCCCTACCTTTTATCTTAGCCTGCTTGGCAAACTCTCCTCATTCCTGATGAAGGGTTTATGCTCGAAATGTCGAATTTCCTATGCCTTAGATGCTGCCTAACCTGCTGTGCTTTAACCAGCAACACATTTTCAGCTGTGATCTCCAGCATCTGCAGACCTCATTTTTTACTCAATTCCCACCTCCGGCAACTATGTTGAGTTTGAACATTCTCCCAGTGTGTGGATTTCTGCCAAGTGCTCCGGTTTCCTCCTGCAGTACCAAATGTGCATGTCAGGTGAATTGGCCATGCTAAATTGCCCATCGTGTTAGGTGTAGGGGAATGGGTTTATTGTGGTTCGGCAGGTCGGTGTGGACTTGTTGGGCCGAAGGGCCTGTTTCCACACTATGTAATCTAATCTAAATCATTAAGGTTCTAGATTATAGAAAAATCTGCAGCAATTTGTTAATTACATCAATAGGACTAGGAACATTTTAAATGCAGCCTCCCAAGACCTACTTCACTTCAGAATGCACATCTTCCCCTAAAAGGGGATGAGGCTGAGGAGTTCCTTGCTTGTTTTAAGGAATGCTATGGCACTTACTCTGGTGACACTAACTACCCACAAGGACGATCACCCCAATTTAATGCCCTATGTATGATCATCTTATCTGATCAGGTACAGAAAGCTATTACAATCCACAACATCCACTGGCAAAGTGCAGAGGTTGCACAATTCAGCTGAGAGGTTTGTTACTTCTGAGAACTAAAGGAAGGCTGAACATCGGGCAAGGTCAAGATAGAACTTGACCAAACTTCAGGGGCTAAACCTAAATCCAGGATTAAAAATAGACCTTTCCATCGGAGAGGTCAGTCAGGCTATCAAATGGAACCCTTACTGTCATCCAGTATGGCAGGACAGTAGGACTGGTACCAGGTATTCACAACATCCCAATGGACCATAGGGTCCTCCTATGTATCCACCCCAGTAGACCACGATGCCCCTTACACCCTATACATCCTCTCACTACTCTTCACCGCCTCCCCCACCCCCTCGACTCCCCCAAAAATCACATTTGTTTCAACTGTAATCAACCAGGACATTGGTCTAAGAACTGCCCTTTCCCAAAGCAGCCCCTGTTTGATCACCAGTGGAAGTAACCAACAACCTTTTGGTCACCCTCCCCAGAATGTCCCTTTTACTACACAGTCAGGTGAGTTGGCCATGCTGAATTGCCCGTAGTGTTAGGTAAGGGGTAAATGTAGGGGTATGGGTGGGTTGCGCTTCGGCAGGTCGGTCTGGACTTGTTGGGCCGAAGGGCCTGTTTCCACACTAAGTAATCTAATCTTAAAAAACCCTTTTCCATCTTCAACACCTGTGCTACAGCTGTTCTCACCCAGCAACATGGCTCCTCTTGGCATCCTGTTGCCTATTATTCCATTAAGCTGGTCCCTGTTGCGCAGGGTATGCCTTCCTGCACCCACATCCATAATATGGCTCTAATACAACTTTAGATCAAAATGTGGAAACTGTACCTCGCATTCTGCGGTATCTTTGATTACCTCTAAATAGAGGAACGGCAGTGAGGTGTTGAGTAAGTCGCTATGAGATTTCATTGCTTCAAAATTGGCTTCTCTCCTTCAAACTATTCCAACATTAACCCAGCTACATTCCTGCAGGAAGAACCTCTTGAATTGCCTGATCCTCATGAGGGTGTTCTCATAAATGAGCTTGTTACTAAATCTTACAGATCAGGCTCTTGTGAACCTGGACCTCACAATATGTCGAAGTTCTTCAGGACATGCAATTGCCAATTTGTCCCATACAATAGAAACGTATTCTGTTAACCCACCCTGTTCTGCCCAACAAGTTGCCCTCACCTGTGCCTGCATACCTGAAGGAAAGACAGCTAATATCTATACTGACTCCTGCTATGCCTTTGGATGTACCCATGATTTTGGGTAAGTCTGGCAACAGCACAGCTTCCGTATCTCATCAGGAACCCCTATCCTCAATGCTGCTTATGTTGCTAATCTCCTCAGTGCTATTCAACTTCCCTCTCAATTGGCAATTATCAAAATGTTCTGCTCACTCCTCTGATGCTTCCATCATTACTAAAAGCAACAATGACAAATAGAAAAAAGGGAGACTCTCCTATCTCTTCTGACAACCCAACCATGTCCGACCAACAGCAAAAACTGACACATCAAGGGGACACCTCTGATGAGAAAAAACAGATGGATGAACAGTGGTTATGTAAATAGTTACAGTAAGCTTTGGGTTACACTTGTAGGACACAGGTTCTGCTCAACACACGTCTGCCTATCCTTTGATTATGTTCATATACAATCATGTAGTTAAGGCGGGAATAGTGGACAGAATCCTCCAAACTTGGTGGGGGAGAATTCTCATCTACAAGAAAAAGCAGAACCAGCACCTGCAAATTGCCTAATTTGTCAAAAGCATCATCCTGGGAAAGGAGTAAGTGTCCATCAGATGAAACCCCCTTGCCAAGTGCACCTTTTGACACTGTCCAGTTTGATTTGAGAGAGTTACCTAGATGCCATTGTTACAAGTGTTGCTTAGCGATAATTGATGCATTTAGTAATTAGGTTGAAGCTTACCCCTGTACTGACTGCACCACAATAACTACTTGTAAAATTCTACAAAGGGAAATCATAACCAGATGTGGAACATCAGTAACAATCCCTTCCAATAATGGCCCCCCACTTCTGTGCAGAGCTAAACAAGATCTGTACAAGTTTGAATATGAGGAATCAATAATTCCACTGTGCCAACCATTCCCAAGCAGCAGAAATTATAGAAAAAGCCAATAGTACCTTTAAAAAGGTCAGCTAAGCAAGTTGGAAGAAGAAACAGGCCTTCATTGGCTGCAAGTACTCCCAATTGCCCTTGTTAACATGAGAACCCTGACAGAAAGACAGGATTCTCAGCAGCTGAAGTGATACATGGAAAGCCCGAGAACTCCCTGGTCAGGACCATTAACTGCCCAACACCCTGTTGATGTGCATGTCATGGCAGAAGAGACGCATAGATATCTGATTAAAGCTAACCAAAGTATTACAGTCTATCAACAGGTCAAAGAAGCCTATTGATTACCAGGGAAAGAAGAAGAAGAAGAAAGAGCTCCAACATTTAGAGACATTAACCCTGCTGACTACATACTATTGAAAGAGAGACTGATTGTAAAAAATTGGGCCCCCGCTGAAAAGATCCTTATCAAGTTCTTTTGACAACTGAAACTGCAGTAAAGGTAGAAGGCCGTTCAACATGGGTTGACAATTATTGGCGGCATGGTGACTCAGTAGTCAGCACTGTTCCCTCACAGCACCAGGTTCGATCCCAGCCTCAGGCAACTGTGTTGAGGTTGTACATTCTGTTAGTGTCTGCATGGATTTCCTCTGGGTGTTCCTGTTTTCTCCCACATATCAAAGATGTGGGGGTCAGGTGCCTATAGTGTTAGGTGCATTAGAGAGGGAAATGAATCTGGGTGGGTTACGCTTCGGAGTGTCAGTTGGACTACTTGGGCCAAAGGGCCTTTTTTCCACACTGTAGGAAATCTAATCAAATCAAAGGACATTGCAAGCTTGTATCCCCCACAGTCTTCGTGATAGTACTGATACAGGCATCCAATGAAAGCCCAACCCAAGTACTTGCGCACAAATGTAAGAACCCATCTGTAATACCTCAGACCAGCTAGAACCCCACTGTGATTGTATAAATGAAATCTGTACTAATACCATTGGAAGTCATGAATGCAGCTGCCCAGCTGAAACTCATTCAAACTACTCACATTGTGTATCCAAACATCACTCAACCTTATCATCATCCTCACAACACTTCTATGCCAGTCACGAGACGGCAGAATTCCTTATCTGCTCTGTCAACCAAAAACTGTTACTTTGAAATGTTTGTCTGCTTCCCTCTCAAAATGAACCACACTGATTACAGTACTGAGCACATAGTACCAACATCACCAAACCCAAAGACAGATTGCCACAAGACTGATCACCTGTACCTTTGATGGAAACCTCTCCTATTCGACCTACCGCCACTGATAGAAATACCTTTACATGTTTCCTGTATTCAGTAGCTACTATAAATGAAGACAAAAGTTTCAAAGATGAAGACAGAACAAAAATACTATGCCCCGCTAATTCTCCTTCTGTTAAGAGTTTCTTTATTTGAGCTAAACTCCCAATCCATGTGTTATCTGCTCACTCTTCCATCATTCTGATGCACAGTGTATAAATAGGACTCACTGACTTATGCAATCCCTCATTTGAGATGGAAAAACCCATTCAGTTTAGTACACTTTTACAATCAGACATTTGATAGCATCTACCGTTTACAAGATTCAGCCCTCAATCTGAGTAACTCGTCATTCACTCATAAGTGCACCCTTGGAACCCCTTTTAGCCTTGTGAAAGGAAAGCCCACTCATATTTATCCAATGGCTGGTACAGACATTGTGCCCTAGTACACACCGTACCACTTTTTAAACCATCTACTATGAAATACCTGAAGTAGAAGATGAATGGGACACCCACTAACATGTGAATCAGGATGGAACAAAAAAAGTAGAGAAAAACAAAACGAGACTTACAACTGCTCCCATCAACAACCTGGTGGTCCAAGTTGCTGTGATGTCTTGTACCTGACTTGAGTTTTTGAGATGGTCCTGGATCAGATAGTGACCTTGCGTATGAAATCAAAAAACTTGCCATCTCAACTGCACACGCTTTGAAGCTGGGGAACAAAGTTACGGCACAACATCGTGGGCCGAAGGGCCTGTTCTGTGCTGTATTGTTCTACGTTCTATGTAGACCCGAATGATGATGTTTCAGAATTGGCTAGTGCTGGATTTCCTCCTTGCTAAAGTAGGAGACACTTGTTCAGTCAGTGGCCCACAATGTTGCACCCATATCGATGATTTCTTGAAAGACATTTTGGACGCCAGATGTTATCAACAAAATGGATCAAGAATCAGGGAAGATACCTGTCCCACCATCGTCCAATTCAGGTAGATAAAGTGTTACTGGTTGGCTATGGTCACTATGCGGATGAATCATATAGGACGTACTGAGAGTCCTTGGTCTCATCCTAGGAATATACATTCCTCTGCTCCTCCAAATGATGACACGCCAGAGGAGGTACTTGACTTATTGAGAATACAAAGCGACTAAATGGTCTAATTATAATTGTATAAGCTATGTAGTTGTCATGAAATGACAAAAGGAGGGATTGAGAAAGTCAATATCTTTAAAGCTTGTCCTTAAACATTTAGACTAAAATGAAATTGAGTTATAGAACACATTTGCTGCACACTAGAAATAGACAAGCAAGGAGGGTAAGGAAATTAAGAACATTTGCCTTAACATCAGTCAATTTCTAAACAGGACACCAAGTGATAACATTCACAGCTGTTCCTTTGTGAAGTTAATAAGTGTTGGATTCTCACTTCAAAATGAAAGTCTATCAATTAACTTCTCTTCTGATTAATTGCCTTTCACTTACGTCTATTTAAAACATGCAGTGCTTTTGTAAACATTTGTATAAAACTGGCCTGTTTGTGACAGTTCAGTAAAGTAACCTGCGAAGGCTCTTGAAGAGCTGATGTCCTACTCTCCTGGGTTATAAGAACCCAGTTAGTTTAGCTTATATGCATCAGTGTTTTGTTGTAACAATGTTGTAATAAGCAAGGAAACAGGATGCCTAAATTAAATTCGACTAAGAGGATTTTTATTCCAGGCTACTAAAAAAGTACAGTCACCAGAATGAATCGAGAGGCTTACAGGTTGAGTCCACAAAGGATTTCCTAGGCCATCTCAAGTCGCACTTTCTCAACTGGGGGCTCAAAAAATATAATCACAATAAGAGAGAACATCCTTTTCTTACCTCAGTTCTGCCCAAATAACTTCCTTGGACATATTTCCAGTGATAACCTCCCTACGTACAGCCATAATGCTACCTTTTATCAAAAATACCATGTCCCCCTCCACCCCTGACCTCTCTATCCTTCATATGGCATTTACATCCTGGAACATTAAGCTGCCAATCCTGTCCACCACAAGCCATGTTTCTGTACTTGCTATGATATCCCAGTCCTACATTCCTAACCATCTGCCTTCCCATTAGGTCTCTTGCACCGAAATACATGCAGGTTAATTTATCAGTCCTACCTCATTCTCTGCTTTGTTTCTGGCAGCCACCAACTGTTTGATTTACACCTTTTCCAAGCTGCACCAGTTTCAGACAGACCTCTATCCCCCACACCCCCCAGTCCTCTCCCCACCTTACTAGTTTAAAACCTCCTGAGCAACTCCAGCAAATCTCCCTGCCAGTATATTAGCCCCTTTTCAATTCAGGTGCAATCCACCCTTCTTATACATGGAACTTCTATACCAGAAGAGATGCCAATGATTTAAATAAAGTTAACCCTTCTCTCCTGCACCAGTTCCTCAGCCACACATTCATTTGCTCTATTCTCCTATTCCTCCCCTCACCAGGAGTAATTCAGATATTCCTACCATTGAGGACCTACTTTTTAAATTCCTGCCTAACTTTCTATATTCTCCCTTCAGCACATCATTTTTTCATTCCTGTCATTAGTTCCAACGTGTACAGTGATCTCCTGCTGGTCCAATTCCCTTTTGAGAATATGCTGCACTCACATCCTTGATCCTGGCACCAAGGGAGGCAAGATCAAGCTCAACAATGTTAGAGGCTCAGCAGCTTCTGCAATGTCCTTTCCTCAAAGCCCAGGGCCCTTGGCCATGACACGGGCCGCCTCAGGCACAGCCAGCCCCATGATCAGCTTTTCTTTCCCGCTGCCTCACGGTGATCCAGCTCCTTCTCTGTCGGACTGCTCTTCTCTCTCTTCCTGAGCTCCAGCTCCACTGCTGCAGTAGTGACAGCCCTCACCCCGCTATCTATACCTTTTCCAGTTATGATCAATTCTGATGAAGGAACCCTGCATCGGGAAAATTACCTCTAGTTATCGCCACAAATCCTGCCGCCAAGTTCCTCTAGCGATTTCTCTTTCTGTCCACGTTAACCTCCAAACAACATTTCCCGGCTGGGCCCTCATTTCTTATTGGCCGGAACAGTGTGATTGACAGACGCTTTGACCAATCAGAGCTGGGTGTAGAGCTGAGGCCCGCCCTGAGGGCTCACGCGGTGTGTCGAGGCGTGGCGGTTTAACCGACTGTGCGCGAGTCCGCGGGGGGCGGGGCGGTTAGCGGCTTGTAATTTCGTCATCGTTTAAATCGGTAACCGCGAGGTGGGTAATGGCGCTGTATCTGTGGGCTTCCCGCTGGAACAGAGTGAGAGGATTTTTTTTAAATTAAAATCCTTCTAGTGAGGCTGAAGAAATAGTTTCAATGTGAGTCAACTGTTAACTGTTAATATTGAGGATAGAGTCACGTATGTTTGACCTTTGTTTGAGGATTCACATTATAGTCTCCCCTGGATTGGGAGGGGGGGTTCAGGAGACTGGGGGGGATTGACAACATTATGGCTTTCTTTCAAAAAGAGTTGCCATGGTGTGGGTTTGGGTGGGCAAATTTATAAGTTACACTACACAGGTTATAGTCCAACATGTTTAGTTTAAATCCCAAGTTCTTTTGCCAGGTGATTGTTGAATGAAGAATAACAACATTAATCTCCAGAATTTTGAGTGTGCTAGCTAAATCAAAGGGCCATCATAGATAAACCATTAAAAAAGCTAAACCTATTTAATGTGGTTAAAAACCCTTTACAGCTTGGGCAAATGTTACATGGTGAGGCAAGAAGCTTTAGACACAAAGTTTACAAGGTATTTAGGAAATGGTGAGAAGGTGATTGTAAGAACAGTTATCTGGTGTGAAGCTTTGCTGTCAAATGTAAACAGATCCCTCAGTTTCAAAACAGTTACAAGGGTCTTATTGTGTATCAGTATTTGAGTGGAAATATGGCTCCATTTTCATGCAGAGTAGTGGCAACTGACCAGACGCACTTTATTTGGTGTTTCTGAGCTCTTGACTGACATCATTAGGTCTGGATATTAAAATGGTTCTGACAAATCAAGTTGAAGATGAAACTAAGAACCTACTTCCTGTCAGTTCACTAATGTGATGCAGAGGCAAACATGTAACTTGAGCACGGCCTCAGACCAGAGCTATGGAGTCTTGTCAGATAGTGACTGTCAAGCACAGCTTCATGATTATTCAGCATTTGTAGTTTTTAGTCACAGTGACAAACAATACAGAAGTAGAACAATGTCACAAAGCAAGACAACATACCCTATTCCTCAATGAGAATATCAAGTTTAAATAAGAGCAATGACATAAATATTATCTTAATTGTATTGATTTGAATACAGAACTGACTAAAATTGTTATTGTAACTAGACTGAAGATATGATAAATAAACAGCTGGAAACACTTAATAAACTATTCAATTCAAAAAAGCATTCTCTTATAAAACAAAAATTGAGCAAACCGATCTATGGCTCTCTCAGGAAATGTTAGTCTTTGAGGCAGCGACAGGATAAATTATGAGCATAAGGAAATGTTAGAGGCGTTGAACAAATAGTGTTCTGTCTTCACAGTAGAAGTTATAAGATCCATACCAGATATACTTAATGGATAAATAAGAATGAAGACACTGAATATATTAATATTAGCAGAAAGAAAGTTCAGAGAAAATCAAGGGCTTTTTAATTTTTTTCTTGGGATGTGGGAATTGCTGCCTCAGGGAGGAGGGACTTGGGGAGGGGCATTGGAAATGCGATAGGTGGAAGGAGGTCAAGGTGAGGGTGATAGGCCTCACCAGTTCCAAAACCGTAAAACCCAAATGGCCTCCTTCTTCAAAGACCATAATTTCCCCCCCGACGTGATCGACGATGCCCTCCACCGCATCTCCTCCACTGCATCTCCTCCACTTCCCGCTCCTCTGCCCTTGAGCCCCGCCCCTCCAATTGCCATCAGGACAGAACCCCACTGGTCCTCAGCTACCACCCCACGAACCTCCATATACATCGTATTATCCATCATCATTTCCGCCACCTCCAAATGTACCCCATCACCTGAGATATATTTCCCTCCCCTCCCCTATCAGCGTTCCGAAAAGACCACTCCCTCCGTGACAACTTTGTCAGGTCCACAGCCCCCACCGACCCAACCTCCACTACCGGCACCTTCCCCTGCAACTGCAAGAAATGCAAAACTTGGGTCCACACCTCCCCCCTTACTTCCCTCCAAGGCCCAAAGGGATCTTTCCATATCCGCCACAAATTTTCCTGCACCTCAACACACATTATTTACTGCATCCACTGCACCCGATGTAGCCTCCTCTATTGGAGAGACAGGCCGCCTACTTGCGGAACATTTCAGGGAACACTTCTGGACATCCGGACCAACCAGCCCAACCACCCTGTGGCTCAACACTTCAACTCCCCCTCCCACTCCGCCAAGGACATGCAGGTCCTTGGACTCCTCCATCACCCGACCATACAACACGATGGCTGGAGGAAGAGCGCCTCATCTTCTGCCTAGGAACCCTCCAACCACAAGGGATGAACCTAGATTTCTCCAGTTCCTCATTTCCCCTCCCCCCCACCTTGTCTCAGTCAAATCCCTCGAACTCAGCACCACCTTCCTAACCTGCAATCTTCTTCCTGACCTCTCCACTCCCACCTCCACTATCACCTTCACCTTGACCCCCTTCCACCTATCGCATTTCCAGCGCTCCTCTCCCAGTCCCTCCTCCCTACCTTTTATCTTAGCCTGTTGGACACACTTTCCTCATTCCTGAAGAAGGGCTCATGCCCGAAACGTCGATTCTCCTGCTCTTTGGATGCTGCCTGACCTGCTGTGCTTTTCCAGCAACACATTTCAGTTCTGATCTCCAGCATCTGCAGTCCTCACTTTCTCCTTTCATATTCTCTGGACCTGATGGCCTTCATTCTAGGATTCTAAATGATACAAATGGTCCCGATTTTCTGAATTTTTTTGAGTCTGGATCAGTGTTAGCAGATCAGAAGTTAGCAAATGGAACGCAGCAGCTCAAGAAATAAGGGAAAGTGAGAACAGGAAACTTGCAGGCAGAAAGAGCTTGTCTTCAGTCTGATTATTAGATTTGTTGTCAAATGTACCAAAGTACAGGCAGGTCATTGTAAGCAAGGATGGACTGATCAGAAAGACTTGGACAGAGACTACAGGTTACATTGTGCAGTGCATGCTCTCAGTGAGAGCAACATTGGCAAGATCAGCAATGTTTGAGGCTAGAGAGACCATTCATCATCATAAGGGCTGGGAAGGAGGCGTTCCTGAACCTGCTGGTGTATGTGATCAGACTTCTGCATCTCCTGGCTGATGGAAGAAGTTGTGGGAGATCATTAATCTGCAAGGGTAAATGTAGGGGAATGGTCTGGGTGGGTGCACTTCGGCAGGTCGATGTGGACTTGTTGGGCTGAAGGGCCTGTTTCCACACTATCAGTAATCTAAAAAAAAGTCATCTAATTTAATTACTGGGATGCAATTGATTCTCGACGATGTTAGCCACCTTTCTGCGACAGCGGGCTGTGTAAATGTAATCCATGGATGGAAGACTGGCTTCTGTGATGGTCTGCGCTGTGCACACCATCTTCTGTAGTTTCTCTTGCTGGGCGGAGCAGTTGCCACATCAGGGTGTAGTGCACTCAAACCGTATGCTTTCAATCGTACATTTATAGAAGTTGGTGTGGGTCCTTATGAACATGTCAAATTTCCTGAGTCACCTGAGGAAGGAGAGGTATTGTTGTACTTTCTTGACTGTCACATCTACATGAGAAGTCCAGGCCAGATTGATGGTTATTGTCACTCTGAGGAACTTGAAGCTGTCCCCTCTCAACCTCAGTTCCATTGATGTGATGGGGAGATGTTCTCCTCCTTTCTTTCTATAGTCCATGATAAGTTTGTTAGTTTTGCTGACGTTGAGAGAGAGATTGTTCTCATTGCACCATGTCACCAAACTCTCTGTCTCCCTTCTGTATTTTGACTTGTTAGATATCAGTCCAGCTATGGTGGTTTCATCAGCGAACCTGCTGATGGCATTTGTTTGGAATTTGGCAATTAGTCGTACAGTACAATAGGGAGCTGAGGATCTATCCTTGGAGGCCCCAGTATGAGTATTATTGTGGAGGAGGTGCAGTTTCCCTATCTTCACTGATTGTGGTATTTGGGTCAGAAAGTTGAGGATCCAGTTGCAGAGATTGGAGCCAAAGTCGCAGAGTTTTGAGGTCCACCCAGCTGACGACTTCAACTTGTCAGTGGAGGAGGTTGAAGTTTTGGTCAGTACTTCCGGCAGCTGGTCCACACAGGATCTGAGTGCTCAGCTGGGGACACTATCCGGGCCCTTGCTTTCCTTGTGTTGACACCCAGGAAGACTGATCTGACGTATGCAGCAGTGACTGAGGGAGCAGGCGTGTCCAAGGTTGTCGAGGCAGGTGTCACCGTACCACTAGCATTCTGCTCAAACTGAGTAGAGAAAGTATTGAGTGCATCTGGAACGGATATATCACTGTCTATGATCTTGCTGTGTTTCATTTTGAATGTTGTAATATTGCTTAGGCCTTGCTATAGCTGGTGGGAGTCTGCCTGATAGGTTTAGGCCTCTAATTTGCTCCGCTACTGCCTCTTGGTATCCTGGTTGGCTTTGTAGAGATCACATCTGATTTCCTGTATTGGCCTGGGTCATCTGACTTGAATGCCGTCCCTTTGGTCTTCAGTAGGGAATAGATTTCCTGATTTTGTGATGGTGGTGGTATACTTGTCCAAGGTTTCTGCTGAGTACTTGAACACAATCTAGTAAACAATTTCCATGCAGTTTCAGAGACTGCCTTCCACAGCTTGGGACCACCATTGTACTTCCTTTTGTGGAGTTGTCCTCCCATGTTCAATTTCGCTTGTAAGCTGGAAGGAGGACCACATTGCTGTGGTCTTGCTTTTCTGAAGTATGGGTAGGGGATGTAGTGGTAGGTGTCTTTGGTTGGTGAAGCTGTACAGAATGTTTGGTTGTCTGTTGGGGCAGGAGATGTGGTGATACTTTGGCAGCATCCTTTGAAGTTGGCATGGTTGAAGTCATCGACCACACTTCGATGTTGTGGCCATTACAGAGACGTGGGTAGAACAGGGACAAGAATGGCTGTTGCACGTTCCAGGGTTCAAATGTTTTTAGT